>NW_010309879.1:403-1551 GCF_000700745.2 Antrostomus carolinensis | reverse complement strand
TCCAGATGTACTCCAAATCGCCTTTCTACCGAGCAGGGGGACCTGGTGAGCCCCCCGAAACCCGGGTGAGCCCTGAGGGCTTCGTGGGACCTCTCCGTTATCCCGAGGACCGGCCTCAGTTCACCACCCGTGGGACGTTCAACCCAGAGAAAGGCAAACAGAAACTGAAGAGCGTGAAAACTTCTCCCCCAAAAACCAAAGACCCTCCAGATGGGGGGACGGTGGGGGGACGCAAGAGAAACCCTGAGGCCGACTGTGCCACCACCCAACCCCTTGTCCTCCTGGGGAGCAACGAGTTCATGGTCTGAGATGTTCCACCCCAGGGACGCTTCACGCGCTGGAGTATCCTCCTCATTGGCCACGCTCCCGATGGCTTCCTTGTTAACGCTGGGAGGATGGATTAATTAAAATGGGCTGGTGGGGGATGGTTTTAACAGTGGCCTTAATGGTTTGGGGAGGGTTGAGACCTTTGGTGGGGGTTGGATCAGGGATGGAGGGGCACCAGCCGGCTCCTGCGCCCTTCCCCTCGGAGCATCCCACCTCTTGGAGCGTCACACCATCAAATCCTCGTGCCGAATCACCATCAGTAAGAGAAAACCAAACTGAAAAATCCCGCGGGACCATCCCGAGCCAACGCCGGCTCCGCTCCCACCAGCTGAGCCCTCTGCGCTTTAACCACCTCATCCACGCCAACGCCAAGCGCATGGAAAAGTGTTCAAATCTGCCAAAAATCACCTTTTTTTTTAATTTTTTTTTTCACATGACCTAACCACCTTTCCTTTTTTTTTTTTTTTTTTGAGACTATCAGTATTAAAAAATAATAATAATAATAATCAAAGACTACTTGAAGCGATATTTGTTTATATGCCGGTTACTGGAGTTTCTTGTAAATATATATATTTTTATTAATTTTTTTTTATATTTTTCCCCAGACAGGACTTTTTTTAAATTTTATTTTATTTTAATTATTTTTTGGCTGGGGAGGAGGAGGGAAGCAATGTGCTGAGCCGTCCTGCCGGTGTCACCAACCGCCGGTGTCAGCATCCGTCACTTGCCGCACTCTGAATTTTAGTTTGACCAAGAAATCCCTGGAGGTGTAATTAGCATAATTGAAAAGCAGTGCCCACTAATTAGCAACGCTACCTAAC
>NW_010309879.1:0-256 GCF_000700745.2 Antrostomus carolinensis | reverse complement strand
TAATTAGATTAATAAAAGCTGGATCCGTCCTTTTGATGGGCTGAGCATCGTGGATTGAGGCTCGTCCAATCTCGAAATGCCACCAAAAAAGGGAAAATACCCCAAAATTCCATTTTCCTAGGTATTTTGTGTTTTGCCGGGCATCCCTGGCTTTAGCCGAGCCGCCCTTCGGTCCCCTCTCCCCCTGCCCAAAGTGCCATTTCTTTCAAGGGATGGTTTATTTAGTGGCATTTTATTTTATTTTATTTTATTTTAT
>NW_010309878.1:0-19858 GCF_000700745.2 Antrostomus carolinensis | reverse complement strand
AAAAAAAAAAAAATTAAAAAAAGTTTAAGTTAAAAAGTTTAAGTTCACCCTAAAACTGAACAATAGGGAGGATAGTATCTATCAATAACTTGTTTGTTGTATTTAAATGTGTAATGCTTCACTTACAGTAACTGTTGCTTTTTGAAGGTAATTTTGTAGTAAGATATCTCTTCCAGATTACTAATTTTGTATGTTGAAAGTATTGAAGTAACTTGTTCATCTGTGAGACTTGTTGTTACTGTTAGTTACTCATTTTTTCATTCCCTCTATAGAAAGGTCAACTTGGTAGACCAATTCTGGATATGCCCTACTGGAATGCAAAGCCAGCACCTATGCCTAATATCGGCTCTAAATATGGACGCAAAGCAACATGGATTGGAGCGAGTGGAGACCAGACTTTTCTGCGTATCGACGAAGCTCTCATTAACTCTCATGTGCTTGCTACATCAGAGATATTTGCAAGCAGGCATATAATAGGCAAGAGCTCTTCTAGAATATTTAAAATACTTATAGAAGTAATGGAGAAACAATAGCTTTGATCATATGAACAACAGTAGAGCAACAAGTCAAGAATGTGACTGGACTGGAGGGAATTAAAATATTTTTACTTTCTAGTTATACTGTACATGGTGATCTTAGCTCCTTTAGAAATTAATTCTATTAAAAATAAGACTGTAAAAGTCTAAACTTTTCTTGCACTTGAATCTTGCTATGGTTTATTTTTGCTGTAGCAGTACATCTATTCTTCCCTACTACATTAATGCATCATGCATAGAAAATGCAACGTAAGTGAAGTCTTCATGTTTTTCTGCTCTTTTTGCTCCCTGATCTAGGTTTGGTACCAGCTTCAATATCTGAACCTCCTCCTTTTAAATGTCTTCTGATAAACAAAGTAGATGGCAGTTGCAAAACATTCAATGATTCTGAACAGGAAGACCTTCAAGGTTCTGGTGTGTGTCTGGATCCTGTCTATGATGTTATTTGGAGGCAAGTGTGGATTATATCTACTAAAGTCATAGTATAGAATTCCTTTTTAAAATATTTTGAGCGGCTAGATATTTGATTATGCTCATTTGTCTAGTAAATGAAAAACAATTTTTAGTCTTTCATGTATCTTTTTTCAAATTATTTTGATGATTTGTTCAAGTAAGACCGAAACAAACTTCTCTTGCCAGAATTTTTTTGATTTCTCATTCCAGTCTTATGATGTTTGGGAAACTCCACTCTATTTTGCTTGTTTACTTTTTTTTATTCTTCCCTTAACTTCCTCAGTCTACTTAACATTTTACTGAATATTTTAAATTTTTTGCCATACCCAGCTTCCACAACCTTGTATCTTAAATCTTCATCCTTCTCTCAGGCAGGTTAAGATTTGAATAGGAGAAGGGGTGGATAATAGTATTCTTTTCAGTTCTGACATTTTGAGAGGTCAAAATAAAGATATTTGTTTAGATGGCATAGACATTCAAATTACAGTTGTATTTATTTTACAGTCTTTGAGGATGTTTGCTTTCAGTGGAGTCTTTGAACAGGGGTAGATCATAAGCCTTTTTTCCAAAACAGAAACATAACATCCAGTTCTTCTGTAATGATTTAAAAGCTGTGTTAGCCAGGATTTGGGAGAGAAATTTGAATTGTTATCTAAGTGCAAGTGATGGATGATGTTTGAAGACTTTAGGCAAAACAAGAATAATCACTTACAGGTGGAATAAAGCAGGGAACCAGCTAGTCTGCATCCATCTGGAAAAGATAGTACCACGTGGGATCATATTTTTAAAAGAATATTGTGTCCCTAGGCTAGTTGCATCCTACCTTGGATGTCTTAATCCAAAATTGAGAATCCGGAACTTAATAGCCACTTAACACTGAAGCATGCATATTTGCTAGGCATGTTGCTTTATGAGCTCTAAAGTTCCTTGGTTGGCTATAGTCTCCCCTGCAGAGAGGGACCTGGGGTTTCTGGTCCATGGCAGGTTGAACACAAGCCAACAGTGTGCCCTGGCTGCCAAGAGGGCCCCAGGCATGTCCTGGGGCACATCAAGCACTGCACTGCGAGCCGGTCGAGGGAGATGATCGTCCGGCTCTACTCTGCACTGGTGCAGCCTCACCTTGAGTAGTGTGTGCAGTTTTGGGTGCCACAGTATAAAAAGGATTTAAAGCTACTGGAGAGTGTCCAGAGGAGGGCCACAAAATTGGTGAAGGGCCTAGAGGGAAAGCCATATGAGGGGAGGCTGAAGTCACTTGGTTTGAGCCTGGAGAAGAGGAGACTGAGAGGAGATTTCATCACAGTCTGTAACTTCCTCACAAGGGGAAGAGGAGGGACGGGTCCTGATCTCTTCTCGCTGGTGACCAATGATAGGACCAGGGGAAATGACAGGAACATATGTCAGGGGAGGTTTAGGTTGGACATTAGGAAAAGGTTCTTCACCCAGAGGGTGGTGGAGCACTGGAACAGGCTCCCCAGGGAGGTAATCATGGCACCAAGCTTGACAATATTCAAGAAGCATTTGGACATCACCCTCAGACACATGGTCTGAATCTTGTGATTGTCCTGTGCTAGGGCAAGAGTTGGACTTAATGATCCTTGTGAGTCCCTTCCAACTCACAACATTCTGTGATTCTATGATTATGCACATCCCCAGGATTGTTTGAATCTCATTAGTTAGGTACCAGTTCTTACTTAAATTATGCTGAGATTTGAAATAAGGAAGAGTAGCACCCACATCCCATAAAGCTCTCAGTCAGGATATTGTCAGCATGATTGAAACACACTGAAAGTCTCAATTTATGAAAAATGCCGTTATCGATGGCCATGGGAAAGCAGCAAATTTCAGGGGAGAAAAGGTGATGACACTCTACTTGATGTAACACACTTATGGTTATTCAGCTTGAGGAACTTCAAAGTCACGTGTTAAAGATACTTTTGTGAGTTAATGTGGGTTGAGGTGTTTTATTGTCTTGCAAAATTTGGGGGACTGTAGAACTAAATCTAGAGCTTAAATACACAACAGAAGAATGGATCCTTGGGGTCTGCGCAGATTTATTTCTGTATTATATCCCATTCTTGTTTAATAGAAAATATTTTAAAAGTCCGAAGAAGAGGGATGTTAATGAATATGCCTATTAGTAGTGAAATATTTGGTATATTAATTATTCTAGTGCCTATTTAAATGAAAAGGGCAGTTTCTCTGTACAGAGAGGCAGCATTCTTGAGCACATAGATTATAAAGATTTTCTTCATAGCTATGTGATCTATTATTTCAGTTAGTAGTGAAACTCAAGTGGTTGAATAATTTTATATGTATATGGTGTGAGTGTATGTGTATCAACTTGGACATCTCTAACTCATTGAAATCCTGAATACATATGATTTCCTGTAATATTTTTAGTTAAAACTATTTTTTTTTTTCCTAGTGGAAAATGTTTAGACTATCTTAGCCCCATTTGAACATTTTAGAACAGTGAACCAAGTGAAAATTCCCTTTATGGTTATTTAGAACACTCCCATGGGCCTATGTCTTCTGTTTCTTCCTTTTACATAGTGATATCAAAGACTTCATTTTTAAACAATTTTTTCCATGTTAATCTATAGTATAGAAAGTCTTTGTATTCCCTTGTTTATTCTACCCTTTTCTATAATCTCCTAAAAACTCACAAGGTAATGTTACTGTTTAAAAAAGCCCAAACAAAATATGTTGGATTTCTCGAGATCTTTTTACTCTTATTTGAAGGTGAGTAACACTTGTCACCTTGATAATTTTTGAGCACATCTGCCATTATATCTAGTACTTTGCTAGTTACTTCATTCTTCTTAATAGATTATACCATTTTAATATTTATTAGTTTTGAAAAGTATGTGATGTTTTCTGAAATCTGTAAACTCATAATATGACTGTTTGACCTGAAGTACAGTAAGAATGTTTTTGTCTTTCTATTTGCTGATGTGTTAAGATAGTAAAGTTTATATGTATTTGGTGTAATGGTGTTCAATTTTAAGAGTTTGTACAATTTACATTAAATAGCTCATAAAATTTAAGTATCAGTTAGATTTTTGTATTTTTTTAGTAGGTGAAAGGTTTGGTTTTTTACTCTGTTTTGTCTTGCTCTAGGTTTCGACCAAATGCTAGGGAACTGTGGAGTTACAATGCAGTAGTTGCTGATTCCAGACTTCCCTCAGCTCCGGACATGCAATCCCGGTGTAGTATTTTGAGTCCAGAACTTGCTCTACCAACAGGTTCCAAAGCTCTAACCACCAGATCTCATGCAGCTTTGCACATTCTAGGTATGTGTTTATAGTTGATGAGTCAGAAGCTTAGATGAAATAAAGAAACAGTATTTAATATCTAAATGAATTGTAAGCTTTCTGACTTTTTGAGTTAAAATTTTACTTTATAATTTTTCACCATTGCATTTGACGCTTATGATCTGACTGATATGTGTTAATTTTAATCAAAATACTCACCTTCTGCCATCTTAATGATGCTAGAGGATTTTAGAGTTCAGATGGAACCTGCTACTAGAGGTCAGCAGAATAAACTAAGAGACCTTCCTTAGATGATCTTTTTGGACAGTCTGCAGAATAAAGTCAGTACTGTTAAGTTAACCTGGCGTCTCCAAAAGGCAAGGAAAAAGTACCCTCAAATAAGCTATTTTTGTTATAAAGTTAAATGCATTATCTAAAATTAGAATTTACTCTTTGCAGTTTTGGATAATTGGACACTAAGAGTAATTCGATTTCCTTTTGTAGTCTAAGAAGCCTACCAAAACAAACAAACAAAAAATCCCACTGTGTTCATGCATAAACTGGCCGTATACAACATGCCCAGTGCTTCAAAGCACAGCTTTGTAAGTTATTTTATCTCAGTTGCTCACTGATTGTGGTGAGTGGTCAGTTCCTTCTCCTGCTTCCTTCATCATGTGTTAGAAATACGATAAATTTTATCTTGAGCAGTACTACTTTGTGTCTGAGTCAGAATAAGGCATGTTAGGTACCCATGTATGTGAAACAAAATGCATTTTATGAAGGATCTCAAATCTATCCATGATTCAGTTACTACTTATATTCCTTTTGGTAATATGGGAAATGTAAAAAGGAAAAAAAAAATGAAGGTGGCGTTGACAATTTATTTACCACTGGCAAAGTTGCAAAGTAGATTTAATCACATTTCTTGGTTATTTTGGAAAATTAATAAATTAAATGAAATCGATCTTCAACAGTGAACCTTGAAATCCTACAGCAGTGACCTCTGACCTAATTAAAGCTATAATGACATTCAGTATCATATCTGTGGTATAGGGACAAAGTAGTTAGGTTGCTTTAATCTTTTTACTTCTTATTCATTTCCAATTCATTGATTATAATCAACACTAGGAAATTATGAGTTGGTTTTGTTTTCTTTTAGGTTGTCTTGATACTTTGGCTGCTATGCAGGACTTAAAAATGGGTGTAGCAAATACAGAAGAAGAGACTCAAGCAGTAATGAAAGTTTATTCAAAAGAAGACTATAGTGTTGTTAACAGATTTGAAAGTATGTACACAGTAAGATGTTATAGCATAATCTGATCAGGCTTGTGCAGTAAAAGACTGAAAAAGATTAACTGTCTTCTTGTTGGGGTTTTTTTTCTGCAGGTCACGGAGGAGGCTGGGGTTATTCAGCCCACTCAGTAGAAGCTATCCGTTTCTGTGCTGATACAGATATTTTGTTAGGTGGTCTTGGCCTTTTTGGAGGTAGAGGTGAATACACTGCTAAAATAAAGGTAAGTTTTTTTGCTTCATTTTAAACAGTATTATGTCTCAAAATCAGAACTTTAGAAAACCATGGTTAATTTTATTTCTTGATTAATGTGTGATTTGCTGTGTATTAAAAGCATTAGTAATAGAACTAGAAGAATCTTATGTAGGTAACAAGAGTGAAGCAGAGATCTTGGGAATTATTGTCCTTAATTGCCAAGAATTGGCCTATTCTTACCTTCCCTAAATGCTGCACCATCTTACATATATACTCAATCCGTATTGAGCAGATATGGCAGTGGGTAGAATAGTTCTGTAATCTATTCACACAAAGCTCCAGAGATCCACCTGCAGAAAACTGATGTTGTGGGCTTCATGTTAGAATCGCGTCCTGTGTCAGGATACATGAGGGAGTGCTTCTCAAAAACAGAAAACAAATTTTGTCAGTAGCTGGAATTCCTTTGGTACCATCTGAGCCATTGCTTCCCACTGTCCCTGCCACTTCTTTCTCAGTCTGCTCTCTGAATAACTTCTCAGCTGGGATTCTTCAGCTGGGAGTGAATGACACTAAGCATACTTAACTCTACTTTGTGCCAGACGTAAGGACAATTAGGACCGGAGCATGTATGCTGATTTAAAATAAATAAAACAACCTAGCTTTGGATAAAAAAGCTCACATAAACACATGGTGTGATAACACAGCTCTGGTTTCTGGTAAATACTTTCTATTCCTACATTTAATAAAGATTTCAGAAACTCCCCAAAAGACATTGTAAAGGAAGGATCTAGTATCTATCTGAGATTTACATTAGATGTGTGTATTCAGAATATGTTATTGTTTTTACTTGTCATTTAGTGTGTTATTCAGTTTTCTTTTTCTGTTTTCAGATTAATAGGTATTAAGGTTTCTTTTAGGGAAATGGACAACAGGAAATCCAAAATAAGCAGTTGTACTTTATTCTACTTTAACGCTATGACTAAGAACTGCAAATGATTAAGGAAAGCCAAGAAACTTAACAAAAAAAAAAAAAAAAAAAACAAAACATGACTAACATGACTGATGTTTAAATACTAAAAGTAGTAAACCTATAAAAGCACTCTAGTATTATTTTTTCAATTTGTTTCTGGTTGTCTAGAATTAGCTTGTAGCCAAGATAAGATTTGCCAGTCCTGCCACAGGTAAACTGGATTAAATAGAAGTTTGCAAGAGAAGTCACAGATATGTCTTGTGGTCCTTTTTCAAACTGACCAAACTGTAGAAGTGATTTTTGACTGAGTAAGAAACAGAAGTTTTTTGAAAAAGGTATCATCTTATGTCCTAGTCACCAACTGTTTATGACACTGTTGACTAGCTCTGCTAAACAGGCAAGCTGTCCCTTTCCAGAGAAATTCTGTATATCTTCAGTGCATTTCAATCTGTGATGGAAGCCTGCACCTTCTGCCCAACTTTGCCTTTTTTTGATGCTCTGCATTTGACTTGCCTGCAAGATTTAGGGGGTTTCTCCACTAAAGAATGTATCTGGGCATAAGGCTGGGAGGTTGGTGTCAATTGCTATTTTTTAACAGTTAATGATGTTACAAAATCCTGACTTCCAGATGGGAATTTGCCTGTCAGTGATAGTAACCAGCAATTACTTTTGGGAAGGGGAAAGAATAGTAGTAGACAGTTTCCAGAATGCCAGAGAGGAAGAAGTGGTATTACGAGATTTCTAACAGCTAAGGTGTATTTTTATGTTTTTTTCTTACTCTACCAGTTGTTTGAATTGGGTCCAGATGGGGGAGATCATGAGACTGATGGAGACCTTCTTGCTGAAACAGATGTCTTAGCATATGATTGTGCTGCTAGGTAAGATGTTTTCCTTACCTACTTCTACCTGCTTCTTTATTGCTATTTTTTACTTTCTTCGTACACATTTTAAAATCACTTTAATTATAGATGGAGATGATCTACATCATTAGAAGTTTGTAGCAAGTGATGTAAAACTTACTCAAACAAAGTGTGTTGGGTAAAGTAGTAAAATACCAAATACCTCACCAAGCCATTATAGCACTAAATTAAAAGAAAGAAAAATCATCTCGCATTTGCTCTTGTATAAATCAAAATCAAGACCCATATTCCTGTGATGAAAAGACAAGACAAGCAAAACGTTGCAGCACCTCTTTTGAATACTTCTATCAGAAGGATGCTTTCAGGCACAAATGAGTATTTGCATTAAACAACTCATCATTAAATTTATTGCAATATGAAATTATCATAACCAAGGAAGGGTTATTGTGCTTCAGCTCAGCAGAATATAAGCCATTATTGCGTGAAAGATTTTGTGTATATGGATGGGGTTAGCCATGTTTTAGCTGCTTTTTCATTCTTGGTTATGAAATAATTTAACATTCAAATAATCCATGACTAATTCTTTTAGGTTTAATTCTTATGCATCAGTACCCCTAAATATATATGGTATGACTTTCTTAAATATTTATGTGTAATTCCTTAGAGCTGATGTAGAAGCTCTTGTCATTTACAAAAATTTATCCAGAATTTTCTGAAATTGAATTAAAAGAATATAATTAATACTTTACTTGCAGTACTATGTATTAAATGTAATTAAGTTTGTGTGTGTTAGTTAAACTTAATCTCTCCTTACTCTCTTTGACATTTGATATCTGATTGTTTCAAAATGCAAGATCAAGTTTAGGCATTTGTAAGTCCTTCCAATTTATTATTTTTTTAAATTACTACAGTTTTTTTCAGCAAAATATTTTAAAATGTTGAAAATAAAGAGATACTCGAGATTAATAACATAATCCCATTAATTTTCAGTTTTCTTTAGTAAGAAAGATGTAATTTGTTAAAGATTAATCTAAAAACTAATCCACATGTATCTTTTTCAAAATTTACTTCTTCCAGAGAAAAGTATGCAATGATGTTTGATGAACCAGTACTCCTGCAAGCTGGCTGGTGGTATGTTGCCTGGGCAAGAGTGTCAGGACCTAGCAGTGACTGTGGATCTCATGGACAGGCCTCTATTACTACAGATGATGGGTATATTTTTTTTTCTATAGTTTTTTAATGCAAAAGAAGAGATCTAATCTTGCTTGAATAATAATTGGGGGTTTTTCTCTTTCAGTGTTGTATTTCAGTTTAAAAGTTCCAAGAAGTCAAATAATGGTACAGATGTGAATGCAGGGCAGATCCCACAGTTACTATACAGGTAATATTTTGACCTCTATTTAGAAAAAATTATTTATGTGTTTTTTTTAAAACAGAGGCCTTGTTAAAGTAAGCATATGTTTCGTGACATTATTATTGTATTAAGTTAGGGAAATCAGTATCTGAAAAATTTAGGGAAAACTTAAAGGGTCTTTGAAAAAAGTAGTAAGTCCATTACACCAATATTTATTTCATTGTAGTATCATTCATCATATATTTTGTTCCGAGACTTTCATTTAGTTCTGTATAGTCTCATGATTTTATCTAACATGCTTCATTTTTTTTGCTAGTTGGGAAGGATTTGATTGAGTAGGCCTCAGTTTAGGAGCAGTGTACTATCAAACATAAATTCAGTGAAAAAAACAAAAACAAATGATACTTTACAATAAGTTACCATTAATTTATTATGCCCATGATAAATGTTATATGACTCTGTTTTAAAAAGCAAGAACTCTTTCACTGTATTACTAATACATTTTTCAGATTTCCTCAGATACATACAGGACCTAATTTTTATATTTTATGTGTGTGTGTGTGTATAGATATCTATATATATCTATATAGATATAGATAGATATAGATAGATATATATATATATAGCCCCCTGCACCCACATGAATTATGAAATGGAATTTCTTCATACCAGTTCTCTTGCTATGTCCTTTCTCAGCATGTCCTTTTCAGGGCCCCATATCAGAACAGTTCACTTTTACAGATACGCTTTGTGTCCATAGACCCCTCTCTCTCCAGAAGAAGGTTTTATTTAGACTGATGCACATGAAGTCCTGGCATAACCTATCAATCACTTGGGTAATTACTATGGAGAGATGGCTGTAGCCAAAGACAAGCAAGCCTTGGGGCCTCTGAGGGAAGGATATGGCTGAAGAGCCACAAGTGACATAAAAGAAAAGGTGCTGCAGTGACAAGTGCTGCCTGTATTGGTTTTGCTTTTGTTGTGAGGGATTTGGGGATTCTTCTTTGGATATTTTGCTTCTAAACAATATCCCGTACGCTTCAGCGTTGCGAATAGACTCAGAGACCCACTAACGAAAAGAGAGAAAACTACTTCTTTACTAGGAACCTGAGTTCTTCAAGATGTTAGTGTCCCTTTGTTCTCTTCTCTCCTCTTTCTCTTCCCTGTTGTCCATAAATTTTTGTCTTTTTGGGTTGCAGTTTGAGTGGAATTGAAGGGATAAAGGTGTGCTCAAACTTGCATCTGCTTGCAAAAAGTGTGGACTGATTTTACCTCCACAAGTACTAATAGACAAAAAAAATTACGTTGATTCTGAGTACTTGTTATGGCTTGATACCTCGAAGTAAATATGAACATGTGCCCAAGACATACCAGTAAACTAACGTTCTTTGAAGAATAACATTTCTAGTCTTAAAAGTGCCATCTGAAGAAATACAGTAAATACTTGTAATAATTTCATATGTAATTAGATCTCAGCTTTATTATCTATTGTCACAATCCTAGCAGTTGAGTAGAATTCAGTATATTTAATTGCTGGTCTAGAAGGATTAGGAACTGGAGGAAATTATGCTGAAGTTAAACATTTTTTTTTTTTATAATTACCTTAAACTTTTCTTACACTTTTGTTCCACTTGAACAATACAAACAGTAAAAATTTGGTGCATATCTCAAGTCAGTTCTTAAATTGTTTTTCCAGGCTGCCAACAAGTGATGGCAGCTCATCCAAAGGAAAGCAGCAGACCAGTGAACCTGTGCATATTTTAAAGAGATCTTTTGCCAGAACTGTCTCAGTGGTGAGTATTATCAAGAATCTTCTGTTTTTCTGCAATCTCATTCATACTTAGAAAACTGAAAAATGCACATGTAGAAACTTATCATTTTTCTTTTCTGTCTGCTTTATCAAACAGTAGTTAGGTACACTGATATATAGAATATTGGTTGGGGTTTTTTTACTTTTTCTGAAGATTTCAGGTGTAAACTTAAGTCTGAGCTAAGCTTGGTATTGATCTGAAGATGAGAGCCGAGCATTGTATTTGTTTACAAGGTTTAGTTGAGTTCATACTTAGTAGTTGTATTTAATGTACAAGCCTTACTCCCTGCCAGTAAATTAATATTAGCAGGCTTTTTAGACTTTTGAGGGAGTTTTACTATATGCTCTCTTCCATGGCTTTTAAATTACTGTCATTAATTAGTCATTTATGACATTCACTTTCCTCTTCCTTAAAAATATTTGCATAAATCTATGAACTCCTATGGCTTTTAATATTTCACATTATATCCTCCCTCTTCATTATCTTGCTGCTGTTATTCCTCACCATGGAACTGAATTGGGATAAGAGGAGTATTTTGGCTTTCTGGAGCATTAGGCATTTTATAACTAACTTTGAACAATCAGATTGATTGCTGCAGTTTGAAGGTATACCTGCAGCTTGAAAGTATTCAATACCACATACTTCTAGTTTGCCTTCTGAGGTACAACTTTATGAAACTACAAACCACATTTAATAATAGTAGAAACAAGTTTTTTGGCAAACAAAACTTAAAATCCTCAGATTTCTTGTGGACTCTCATGTGCTTCTGTTGAACTTTCAAGTGCTGTAAAAGTGGTATAGTTCTCATGATCCTGCAGATCATAACTGTTTAAAAACAAAGCAAAGACAGCCCTGCTAAGTCTTTACTGTTATGAGAATAATGTATTCTGTTAAAAATAGGTATTACACTATTTATATACAGATGAAACAAGTAAAATTTACTGAAAAATCAAACAGTTGTTAGTTGTTAAATAACCGAGAGATTTCCACACACATAATATTACAGCATGTTATAAATTGCTTTTTGCATGGTATTACAGGGAAGTATTCCCTGCGTTGTCAGTGCTCTTTTTGTTTCTCAA
The DNA here is from genome assembly GCF_000700745.2 of Antrostomus carolinensis. Lineage (NCBI taxonomy): Eukaryota > Metazoa > Chordata > Aves > Caprimulgiformes > Caprimulgidae > Antrostomus > Antrostomus carolinensis. Next base: position 8,052 of record NW_010309878.1, on the reverse strand, counting down.
GCAAATAGGATTTGTGTGTTGTATGATAGATACGTGTAGACAAAATATGTTCCATTATAAACATGGATATAGATACTATTTTCTTTTTGTCTTATACTGATGCTTAAAGTTCATTTTTTGTTTTTAACACAAAATCTGTTTTCTGTATCCTTCATACTTTGAAATAGGAATGCTTTGAATCTTTATTGAGCATTCTTCACTGGAGCTGGACAACACTGGTGCTGGGAGTTGAAGAACTTCGTGGACTTAAAGGATTCCAATACACTGCTACTCTTTTGGATTTAGAAAGATTGCGTTTTGTGGGCACTTGCTGCCTGAGGTTGCTGAGGGTCTACACATGTGAAATATATCCAATATCAGGTATTCCTCTTAATTCGCTTGTTCCATATTTATCAGCAAATAATAATCTACAGGACATTCAAAATTTGATCTAAGTGTTCATGTAGGGTGTGCTTGCTATAAGATGAAATTGCTTATACAGGTGGTTTTATTGAAGTGATTAAGAGACTTGCTTTCAGAAATGGGATATTTGCAATTATTTGCATAACCAAATGTCCAACACCACATTCACACTGTAACTAATGTGTATTTTAAAGTTAATGTCTCATTTGACTTGACAGTTGAGTTCTTTGGGACTATTTATATCTTATTTTTTCCTATTTCTGTAGATGGTAGATGCTTTGGTAGTGAGCACAATTTACATTTGAATGACAGTATCTGTTTTTCGTGCCTTTAGTTTAACAATGCTCATATTAAAATGCAGCATGTATTATGGAAGGCTGGAATATTGGAAGTTTCTGTTGTTCACGTTTCTTCGTTGTAGTTTAACACCCTTCATTGTTTTCCTTTTAACTTCTCTGAATGTAGATTCATCAATATTGCTAAATTCTGATTGTTTTATTTGCATGTAAAATGTGTGTTTTCATATGAAAATGTTTCATTTATTGCACATTTAACACCTCTTTTTGTGTAACCTTCTAGCTACAGCTAAGGCAGTTGTAGAAGAAACGAGCAAACTAGCAGATTGCATTGGAAAAACTAGGACCTTGCTGAGAAAAATTTTATCTGAAGGAGTTGATCATTGCATGGTGAAGTTGGACAATGATCCACAAGGATATCTCAGTCAGCCCCTGAGTCTTTTAGAAGCTGTTCTTCAGGAATGCCATAATACATTCACAGCTTGCTTTCATTCATTTTATCCAACACCAGCTCTCCAGTGGGCGTGTCTTTGTGACTTGCTGAATTGTTTGGACCAGGTACATGAAAATGACACGAGTTAATATTACAACTTAGCTTCCCCTTTTGCTCAAAGAGAAGCCAAGTGTTATTTAAGACCTTCATTCCCTTTTTTGTGTTCATCCTTGTTTGTAACTTAAATTCTGCTGTGGTTTGGGTTTTTTTAATAATTGAGTTTTATTGGATTTTTTTTAAGAAGTGTCCATGTTCAACAGGAGATAGGAATTTCTGTCTCCCTTAGCAGTAAGATTCTCTCTGGGACAGTGAAGAAAATTTGTGGTGCTGGTAACTGTCAACACCTGCTTTTTCAGTGTTGAGGCCACACCTTATATGTGATTACTCTTGCTGCACGTTGCTTAGGAGCATACACATGCCAATTTTTTATACTCATCACTAATACTTGAGTAATTTATCATTATTAAATGCTACAAGAGTGCTCTTATCCAGCAAAGTACATGAGAAGCTGGCAATATTATTCTATAATCAACAATTATCTTGTAAGTATCTTGCTTATTGTGGATGAGCATCCCACATCTAAAGAGTGTAGTTGCTTGCTTACATTGATTGCAGTGAGATGTTAGCAATTGCCTTCTTTCCATGAAGCTTCATTTAGCATATAAAAATTCAAAGAAGAATCAGTTCTTTAATATACTTTTCTAATTACATTGATTAATTATAATAAGTGTTTTGTCTTCAAAGGGTGCCATAATTTCAAATGTAATTTTATATGGGCTTATTATTTTAAAACATGTTAACCAACAAATTTTAATTACTCCAATTTGAAAGATCTAAATGGAAGCTCATGAGAGAAGATAATGTAAAATTCACAGGAAGGCTAAGAGTATATGAAAATCTTTACCTGAATTGTTTTTATAATTACTACAAAACTGGAAAGTTTCTTTCAAAAGTAGTTTCTCCCTCATTTACTTTGAATGCAACGGTGCCACCCTATTAATTTCTTGTTATGATTTTAGGACATCCAGGAAGCAAACTTCAAAACCTCCAGTAGCCGCCTTCTTGCTGCTGTTATGTCTGCTCTCTGCCATACTTCAGTAAAACTGACTTCTATCTTTCCGATTGCTTATGATGGAGAAGCATTGCTGCGATCAATGGTCAAACAAGTCAGCACTGAGAATGACTCAGCTCTGGCCCATCGTTTTCCTCTTTTGGTTGCACACATGGAAAAACTTAGTCAGGTTAGGATATATTCTAAAAATTTAACAACTTGTTCTACTTTCCAACAAAAAACAGTTCTATTAGTTGGAGTTTTAGCTTCATAAAGATGTAGCTGAATTTGCCTGAGTGTTTTCTTTCTAAAAGGCTTACTATTTTATCCAGTTTTCATCTTTCAGTCTGAAATATTCCATTTCTTGTTTGGAGAATGTCTGAGCAAAAACTACTTTTATTTTGGAATACTGACTTGACAGAAATACAGTTTAGAGCTGTCTCCTGTAGCATTTTTTCATCTTTTTCATGTGATCACAAGAGTGAACATGTGGATAGAGTCAGTGTTTTGAGGAAGAGTCAACACAGCTTTGGTAATAAAAGGTCATATCTCAAACTGGAATTTTTAAAAGAGTCAGCGAGGAGGTGGACAAGGGAAGCCTGGTTCATATAGTTCTATCAAAGGTTATTAAACAATTTCCTAATCAAAGCCTCTCAAACAGTGTATTTTTGCATTTCTGTTACTCCAAAATAGATTTACAGAAATGAAAAGGGTGAAGATGATACTCAAAAACATGGAACTACTAAATAATATACTTCACTTTAGATGACAAAATGGGTAAAGTCCTATGAAATTGTGAATCATGCACAAAAAAAAAAAAAATTGTAATTGTTGAATCCTCCAATACCAAAACTTTTGAGCAACCAGAGACCTTAGCAAAAGTTAACTTCAAAAGGTAGCTGCTTTTCATAAAATCTGCAGTTAAGCTGCAGAACATTTTTCTCCATGCCATTATTATGCTAAAAGTTTTCATGAACTTAGAAAGCACAGATGCAAGTTGATGAAAAGATTGACCGAAAGCTATTAAATGCGAAGGTAGTATTTCCATCTTGGATACAGCTGCCTCTTAACTACTAAAGATAGAAAGATTTCTGTGCGGGTATCTGTACAGCTTTGCTTGACCTGTTTTTCTTTGCTATCTGTTCACTACTAGGATATTTTTGGGAGCCAAAATGGTGAGAAAGACAAACCTTTGATTTCTATCAGTAGAGCTTGTTTTATTTTTCCTTCTTTGAAATTGCTTCAGAATTGGTGACTGTTTTGAAGGTGCATGTCACTGCTAGGTAGAAGACACAGTAGGTGCCTAAGCTTAGATTTGTGTCACAGTTTTAATTCCCTGAAGAACAACTATTTTTATAAGCATCCCATGACTGGTTTTATCTTACCAGAGGTATCTCTTTGCTAACATCAAAGCCAAAAAGCTTCTGCCTTTCTTTTTAGACAGTGGAGAAGACAATGATATGAAGAGTTCCATAGGTAGCTATATATCTGTTGTTTTATAACATATTGGCAAGGAGGACTATAAGAAAAGCTCCCTACTGAGAAGGACACTTACATATCTTTCCAATGCAATAAGCAAAGTCAATGCCACCTCATTCTGGAAACTAAGAATACTAAATAGTTTTTTGACAAAGTAATTTGTACGATGATAGCTTTGAGAATTTTTAATTTTATTTTTTTACCCTCTAGACACTTATTTTTAAGAAGCCGCTGATTTTTCAATTACCTAATGCTTATAATATGTGAAAAGCAACCTGTTGTTTGTTTGGGGTTTTCTCTAAGTAAGAACAATATAGTTTGTAATTTTTCTTTTTATAATACAGAGCGAAGAAAATGTTTCAGGGATGACAAGCTTTCGGGAAGTGCTGGAAAAGATGTTGGTCATTGTTGTGTTACCAGTCCGGAACAGCCTTAGACGAGAAAATGAACTCTTCTCTTCACATCTGGTTTCTAATACCTGTGGGTTACTTGCTAGTATTGTGAGCGAACTTACAGCATCGGCATTAGGATCTGAGGTAAAGATTCTATAAAATCATTCCTAAAAGTCTTTACTAAAAGACAAGTGGGATGGATGGGATACAGACTGTGACAGCAATTATATAAGTATGAAGATCTTTCCTAGATGCTAGAATTCTCAGGATCTTTCAGATGTTTAATATAAAAGTATATGTACACTGCATTAGGGAAATACTGTTAATAATTAGCTGTTTCATTATGGCTGAAGAATACTGTGAGTTGTTTAAAAAATGGCAATTTTGTTTCAAGTACCTTTCTTTTTGCATGCATGTCTCTGCTCATAGACTCTCAAAATATATTTGTTCAGTTCTCACTGGAAGCATTGCCGCATCTCTGAGCATCTCTGTACCTCTGATGGTATCATGAGTGCCTCATGAGTTCTAATTCTAAAGAGTTCTAGCTCTATCTGCTTTTGATTATCTGTCAGAATTTTTAATGTGTTTTGTTTATGCATTGTGTCTTCCTCCATTATATGTAAGATATTCCTTAAACATCTCTTCCATTATGTGTTCAATGTTATATTATATACATATTATGTTTTTATGTATTTTTACAAGGCTTCATTAGAGTTTTTTCCAGTTTATTTGTTTTGTATTCAAAAGTCGAGCGTGGTATTGAGTTCATCTTTTTAAAATCCAGAGATTCATAATCACAGAAATTCCCTTTTATGACACTATAATGTCATTAAATGATAGAAATTTAAAGGCATGTCACAGTCTGCATACTATCAGCAGAATTCTTTTTGTCTCTGGAAGAACCCAACTTTTGAATAACACCTTGATTAAAAGTGTTTTTCCTGTTATGTAAGATCTGTATCTTTCCTCTGATCTTGGCTTTAGCTAAGGCAGAAATATGTAAGTCTACTTCTTGAAGCACAGTTAAGCTATCTTTTGGGCTAAATCATCCTGTGAAGTACATATTTAAATACTTGAAAAAGTTAGGAATCAGATTCCTAATTATTTCTGGTTAATTCCCAATTACCAGATGTTATGTTTTCTTTCTTCTTTTTAACCAATATTGAATAGGAGCCCCAGTAGTGACATCTGTTATGTTTATCAGTTGACCGTTAAAATTTGTCCAGGTGAAAATCTGGTAATTTATTTAACTTAATTTTGCTTTATTAAAATTATCTAGTGTTTAGCCATGAACTTTTTTGGTTGCTTGTATTTTAACTTTCTACAGGTTGATGGGCTGAACTCTCTCCATTCTGTCAAATCCACTCCAAACCGATTCACTAAAACAAGTCAGGGAAGAAGCTGGAATACTGGGAATGGATCCCCTGACGCAATATGTTTCTCTGTTGACAAACCTGGTGTAGTTGTAGTAGGATTTTCTGTTTATGGTGGAGGGGGAATTCATGAGTATGAGTTGGAAGTACTAGTTGATGATGTAAGTACAGCATTTGAAAAAATAGTTTGAACAAAAGTAACCTCAGAATTTTTCATATTATGTTTTACAAAATAATATTGTAATATTCTTATACAGTTTAGGCTACCAGTAAAACAGTGCACTAGTAGTAGGGTTTTTTGGTTTCCTTGTAGTGGTGATTATTGTGTTATTGCAAGGTACATACCATATCCAGTAGGGCCCTTATCTTGGTTCTGGTCTTTAAATCTTACTTTATTACAAATAATATTTGAAGTATAGTGGGCTTTCCACTTCCTGGAGCTAAATATAAATTAGTACCAGTTATCTCTCTGCAAACTGCAAAGGAAAATAAGAAATAAAGATGACTAAGTTTAAATATTTTAAAACAAAAACTGAAGAAAGGGTTAGCCCCTTGGCACAGTCACGCTAGAGCTACAGATGTTGCATGTGTTGTTGAAGTATTCAGAAGAAGCCTAAAACTCTGTTGTGTGTTCTTGTAATGAAGACAGACCTCTGTTATTTTACACGCAGTTGTTCACTGTAACCGACTGTTCTAATCTTTTTCAAAGGGCATCCATAGGTTGCTCTGGAAAATTAACCTCTTAGCTCAGTAATTTCCTTTTTGTCAGAAAGGCTTTACTGTTGACTCTGAGCAGGTTTTTCAGCTGTACTTTATTTCATAGAATCATAGAATGGTTTGAGTTGGAAGGGACCTTAAAGATCATCTAGTTCCAACCCCCCTGCCATCAGCAGGGACACCTTCCACTAGACCAGGTTGCTCAAAGCCTCATCCAACCTGGCCTTGAACACTTCCAGGGAGGGGGCATCCACAACTTCCTTGGGCAACCTGTTCCAGTGTCTGACCACCCTCATTTGTAATGTGATGTGTAACCATTTTTGTGAGAAAACATAACTTGCACAATTACATGAATGTATCAGTATTTACATTGACTTTGTTTCTTTGAATCAGAGTGATCATACTGGAGATTCAACTCATTCTCATAGATGGACATCTTTAGAGTTAGTTAAAGGAACTTACACCACAGATGATTCTCCCAGTGATATAGCTGAAATCAGACTTGACAAAGTTGTACCTCTGAAGGTAAATAAAAGAAGTGCACATCTGTACATTTCACTATGACTTCTTTGGATATCACAAATCAGAATGTTAAACATAAATTGTTTTTTTTATGTACACATTAACAAATTGACATGTTTGTTTTATAAATTCTCAGTTTCACCTCATAACTGAAAAGTTCACATCCCAGCAGCAAGAAATAAATTCAATCTTAACTTTTGTAATAGTGTAAGATAATTGTAATTGCTTAATAATTTAGAATTTTCTTGAATGTGCATCTTTTTTGGTGTGCCATTTAGTAGCTAATTTTCTTGGGTACCTTGTCACTCTTCAAGTAATTTGAAGTAATATTTTACTTAAGTTATGGTCCATAGTTTGAGAACACAGAAGAGCTTTGGCTTTTGTTAAATGCTGCATCTTTTTCAGCTAATTTCATTTGTAGAGTGCTTTTGAAAGACATTTCAGACTCTCCAATATTAATGTAAAATAATAGCTTTCATAATACCATGAAACCTAACTTACATACTTGTTTTATCCTGTGTACTATTTTTGGCTCTCCTTTTTAAGGAAAATGTGAAATACGCAGTTCGTTTGAGGAACTATGGAAGCCGGACTGCCAATGGAGATGGAGGAATGACCACAGTTCAGTGTCCAGATGGTGTAACATTTACATTTAGTACGTGTAGTCTGAGCAGTAATGGCACAAATCAAACACGAGGACAAATTCCACAGATTCTTTATTACAGGTTTGTGTGTTGTCATGATCCATTTCTATGAAGACTGAATAAAACCGTCGTAGTGCTATTATACTGTATCTATTCTTGAGAAGTGACAGAAATAAATACATCTGGAGTGTGTTTTAGGAAAGACCTTAAATCTCTGTTTTTTCCTATAGTCTAAGAGATTGTTGAGGGAGTAGTCACTGGAATGTTTCTCTCTCTGATTTTGTTCAGTTCATTCCTCTGTTGCCAAAATGGATGGCATCATGTAGTGAAGCGAGGCCTGTTCATATAGGAACTGTCTCTTCTCTTACTGTAGAGTTCAAAGGTATAAAAAGAGAAATTGCAACTGCCTGAAGAAAATTAAGTGAAATATCTCTCTGTCCTGTAGGGAAGCTTTGTTTTAGCCTTTCCAGATGATGATACAAATTAATTTAAGGTAATGCTTTTGCAGAAAGCATTGCTTTTATTTTTGAGGTGGTTATTACCCTGATATGCATGGAGACGTGATTTACAAAATGTGGCAGCACCTGAATATATGAATTAGTACCATTATCTGTACAGCAAAAAAAAATGTATCGCACCTTTTAGTCAGATCTCAATTTTTGTGGTAAAAGGCTGATCGATGA
>NW_010309877.1:51645-82239 GCF_000700745.2 Antrostomus carolinensis | reverse complement strand
TCCTTACCCTTGCCTCCCAGTCCTCTCCCCTGTCCCTCGGGGGTGAGGGAGAAGTGGGTGAAAAGCTGTGTTGGCTACTAGCCAAGGGCTGGCCCAGTGAAATGATCACAAATAGTCATCACTTTACTCCCTGGAAACCACAAACATGAAGATGAACCTGAGCTTTCCTCACAATGAAATGCTGAACATAGGTATGACCATGCAGGTTCACATACTGGCTTCATGACAACAGCAGGACTCTTGTGCAGTGAAGTACCTGGGCTAGCCTGTCTGTGTCCAGCCTGCTAACCATACTGGGCAGTGCCAGGCACACAGATAAGATCCTTCCTAATGTGGGTTTTTTGAAGCTGTTGCCTCTTAGATATTATCTCAGCTTTATCTCATCTCTGTTCTAATTTTCATCTCCCATTGACAGTACAGACATCTAAACGACACCTATGGTGGCACACACAGCCAGTATTCACAGCCCTGGAAACCCCGTATCATCCTGGCAGTGTGGCTGAGTGCCATAAGACACACATCATATACAGCAGGGAGCTGAGGCATGGTGAAGTGACTGGCAGGGAGAGGATGACCAAGTCTTGCTACTTAATTATAGGCGGGGGCTGGGTACACAGCCGCCGCCCAGGCTACGAGATACAGGAGCCCTTCCTGCTGCAGATCCAGGCCACCCAGCCACTGCACACCAGCGCACCTCTGCCAGACCAAGCCTCCTGTTTGCACAGCTGTTCCTCCAGAGATGTGGCCAGCCCTTCCTGCCTCACAGCATTTCAAAACCAGCATGGCAAACTCTCATAAACTGGCAGTTAAAATTCATTAGTTTCACACATTTTTGCACAGTAGAGTTCCTCCTGAGACATAAAAGTAGCAGCTCTAACCTTTGTCTCTACTCTGCTCCACTGGCTTCCCAGTTTGCCTCTCTGTTCTTACTAATATTCACTTCAGGCAAACAGGAAGAAAGATCACGGCCTAGATAGCACAGGGAGAAAAAAATCCCCAAAGGCAAGGTTCATGGTCTATGTCATAGTGCTGCCTTCCCTGTGACTGCTCGTGAGGTCCCTGGGGCCTCTGAGAGCACACAGAGAGCACTGCACCATGTCAAATCTTCTTCTTAGGGACAGCAGTGTGTCTTTCTGACTGAGAATCAGAGTAAAGATCAACCTTTTTCTGAGCTGTTTCCAGAAAAACCCCAGTTGACTCAAGCACTGACCTAGCTGCCTGTTGAACTTTCCTGGTCTATGCCCAGAATGTGCACTGTTCACTGCAAGGCTCTGCACCATGGTCTGGACCACCCTGTGGTATCAGAGAGTCTTGGGTAACACTGTGACTTGCAGGAGGATGCATTTCACGGGTGATCAGGTTGGGAATTTAAGCATGTATTAATTAACTTGATTCTCTTCAGCACTTGCTGTTCTGACCAACTGAACAGGAATCTCCATCCTCCCCAGATCAGACCTCTGCTGGGAGATCACACAGGACCCCAGTCACCCTTTTCCACACAGACTGAGAAATGTGACCTGGTGGCAGATAAGCATTTAATACTGGTCCATAATGCTAGTGATGCTTTTTGCAGGGGCTTCTGCTCCACAGCAATAGCAAGCAGTTCACACCCTGGGCTCAAACTCGCCTGAGGCCAACAGTGCTCTGGTGGGAAATGATAAGGACCACTGGTGTGATTTAGAGGTACCTCAGCATATAGACTCAAAAAAGAGAGGAAAAAGTGCAATAAAGAAACTATGAAGGAAAGAAATAGAAGAATAATTTATCATCAAGTGGAAAGACAACTTCTTGAGGAATACAGAAACTGTATTCCTACTGCAGTCCTTTGGAAACCAGAGATATTTCAGAACAATAAAAGTTATTGTTGTTATTTAAATGACAGTAGTGCTTTTGTTATGTATGCTGTTGTTACCCAGTCAAGAAGAAAAGAACAACTGAGACCGCATCTGAAGATGACAGTGACTGGCTTTCCAGGGGCTCCTGGCTAGTGTTTTTAATTCCTTGTTGTCTACCTGGTCTCTTCTTCATGCTGCTGGAGAAATCTGCACAAAAGGGTTCTGGAGGCTCTCCTGTTCCTCTCGGGCTGCTCAGTGCTGTGGAGAGGAGCAGGGCTTGTGCTGTGGGGTGAGTTGGTTATGTCAGGCAGCCTTTTCCCTCCAGGTGGAGACAGTGACCAGCTTTGGTTTGTTGGTTTTTTTCCTTTCTTTTTTCAAGTGGCTCTGGGGACAAAATATTGCTGTTATGACTGCATTTCTGCCAGTCTCTGAAAAAGCAGATGTACCATCTGAGCAGGACTGATTGTTGTACGAACACTCAGCATTTTCTGACAAACACACCCTTTGCTTCCTTCTAAAAAAACCCACTCAGCTGTGTCCCTGCCACAGGCAGGAACATCAAACTTCTCAAACATCAGCAGTTTTTGAAATTTTTGAAAGTTAACACTAACTGAAAAGGCAATCAAAGTGTTTTCATAAGGTGATCTTAAGTATATGCCTTTGCATTATAAACCCTTATAATTTCTCTGACAGAAGTGTAGGCCAGTATTCATTAGAACAAGTCTGTCTTTCCAGTCCAGTTACCTTGAGGGAACACTGAACTAAGGAAAGGAAAATACTGTTTTTTCCAGGTTAGGATTGCTTTGGACACCATTGCAGAATTTATAAACTGTGGAGCTAGTGAGTCCTTCAACAGCAAAGGAAGATGAAATGGCAGATCTCCATTCCTCCATCCCCAACCCAGAGCTCCCAGTCCCTTCCTACAGCAGGGATGCTGTATCTCCATTGCCAGAAGACTCTCTGGAAGCAGCAGGGTTTGTCCTGCTGTGCATTGCTTTGCAGGAGCATGGTAGGGCCTGGGAATCAATGCTATGGCAATTTCTGTGCCTCCTCCTGCAAACCTTCTTCCTAGGACTTTAGATGGGTTGTATTGTACATAGCAAAGAGTAAAGCCTATTGCAAATTCAGTGTTCTGGGCTTGACCAATTGTGGATTTAAAATATGAGCAGATGGAGAAAACCTCCATATTTAATTCTAATTACTTCTCACTTTGCTAAAACCCTCCATAGAAAACTAAATTAGAAGGGATGGTAAGAAACATGAGATTTTAGATTTTATGAGGCACAAAGACCTTCCCCAATCAACATGGCTATACGACAGTTTTTTCTGTCTACCTCAGCATTTAAGAATTATCAACTCTTGAGCTAACCATCTGCTCCACAACCCCACAGTTTGAAAACTGCTATAATAAGAGGACACACATACACCTGTGTACAATGTCGCCTACACTGGGCTGTGTGCTGCTCTGTTATACTTGGATTTTGTGCTGGCTCTGTGTGCTATACTTCATTTGACAGTAAGTACTGTATCTTTGGAGTTTCATGAGTGTGAAATAGGCCAAAAAATAGCATGAGAGTGTTGTCACATACATGAGATGCCTTGAAAAAATATTTCATGCCTTTTCAGCTGGAATTTCCTCCTGGCATTGTTTCTTGACTAGACCAAAACCCAAATAAGTCGCTTGAGCAAAGTCAACAGCAGTTCCTTTTTATTTCATCTTCTGTCAGGTACAGGTTTCACATCACCTGCAGAAGCTCTGAGGTTCTTCCTTGGAGATGATACAAAGACTAAGGCTGATACCGTAAACTAAGTGGGCCTTTCAAGACCCTCCCTATACCAGTTCTACCCTGGTAGAATAAAAACAGATCTGACCAAAATCCTCTAGGATCCCTGCACTTCTCAAAGAATGAGAAGCTGGTGGTGAGCCTCTGTTGTAGCAGTATTAAGACACCATTGAAATAGCAGTTAATATTTATAACTTCTGACTGTAGAGATCCCACCCTCCTCCAACCCAACCAGCCCTTTTGCTCCAAGATGTGTAACCATAGAATCACAGAATGGTTTGGGTTGGAAGGGACCTTTAAAGGTCATCTAGTCCAACTCCCCTGCAGTGAGCAGGGACGCCTTCCACTTGATCAGGTTGCTCAGAGCCCCATCCAATCTGACCTTGAATGTTTCCAGATATGGGGCTTCTACCACCTCTCTGGGCAACCTGTTCCAGTGTCTCACCACCGTCATTGTAAAAATTTCTGCCTTGTATCTAGTCTGAATCTCCACTCTTTTAGTTTAAAACCATTACCCCTTGTCTTATCGCTACAGGCCCTGTTAAGAAGTTTGCCCCCATCATTCTTATAGGCTCCCTTTAAGGATTGAAAGGCCTCAATAAGGTTGCCCTGCAGACTTCTCCAGGCTGAACAACCCCAACTCTCTCAGCTTCTCTTCATAGGAGAGGTGCTCCAGCTCTCTGACAGCCTTTGTGGCCTTCTATGGACTCACTTCAGCAGGTCTGTGTCTTTCTTGTGCTGAGGACCCCAGAGCTGGATGCTGTATTGCAGGTGGGGTCTCACCAGAGCAGAGTAGAGGGGGAGAACCACTTCCCTTGGTCTGCTGGCCATACTTCTTTTGATAAAACCCAGGATGTGGTTGGCCTTCTGGGCTGTGAGCACACATTGCCAGCTCATGCCCTGCTTTCCGTCCACAGCGTAATGTAGAGAAGACCCTCAAACCCAGCAGCTGTGGGTAGTTAGGTCTCATAACTTGGTCTTCACTCTCATCCACCCCAGGCTTTGCTCTTCAAAACACGTAGTCCTTCTCTCTCTCTGGCCTCAGAAATACACTTCTCCTGCAGGAGATGATTGTCCTTCATACTGTGAGCTGATTTACGTTTTGCTTTTCAAAATCCAGAACTATTTCCTGGCTCAGCACTGGGGTAAACATAGCAGTACTACACTGATGCTACAGTGAGCAGCAGGAGTGATTTCCAGACCACCAAGTACCCTCTGAAATGGCACCAGCTGACAATTTAAGCCCAGACCAATGCACTTGCAGCCACTTCACTCACTCAGGATGCCTGTCCCTTTTGTAAGGCACAGCCAACTGGTAACATGGGAAGCAATTTAATAAGAACCGTCCTCACTCTTACCCAGATCCTCAGGGGTTCAACAGGCCAGTATCTGTGGAAGATATTTATTTTTCTTAGAATTAATCCACCTGTGAGCTGGATTAACTGACACAGTGTCCTCTGATCACCACCAGATGTTTGCAAAGTACCCAAACAATAACATGTGTCTGCTTTTAAATCTGGTCTGCATTCCTGAGGAAGAGGAAAGAGGGGGGATAATTTAACCACTGTTGGATTTATGTGGTTAAGATGATAGATAACTAATTTTGTTTGTGCATCCCCAAATCCAGAAAACTGGTCCCTATGACCCATGGCTTCTGAGGGTTTTTTGTTGATTTTCATTTAGTTGGTTTTTTACCCTGGAAAAATGTAATATTCAGAATCTAAGTCTTTGCTGTTGGAAACACCATACAGGCTTATTAAGTCAATGCAGAAGTATTGGTAATGGTTTAAACTGATCTTCAGATACCTACTGCTACTTGTCCTGCCTCTTAGCTGGTTATTTTACCTTAGCACAGCCACTGATCCCATTATTTCTCATCACAGGTTTTGCCTGACTTACTAAGATCAAGACTCCGGCAATGCATTACTGCCTGAGAGATGTACTACAGAGGACATGCATAGGTTGATAAGGGAAGGTATGCTACACTTCCTACTGGCACCAGAAATAAATCTCCCCTTGAGTGCAACATGACTGGGCCATCAGTCCCAGGGACTATAATTTGCTACCACTTTGTATAATGCCTAGTGCAAAAGAACCCCCACCTAGCAGATGCTCAGGGCACTATTGCCATGAATAATATTACAGCAGCAGGAGTTTCTCATTAAATGAGACACATCGCAATAGGTAAGATCTACTAATTACAGCAGTTACCATCAGCGTTAGTAGCAACGGGATTTTCTTTGCCTCCCTTCTTCTAGTGCTTAGAACCTGTACCCCTGGATTTACAGGATAACCTGGCAAATCTGTACCAGTACTGTATGTTCTTAAATAGGAAGTGTTGTTCATTTTGCGATATCAAAGTCCCTGGCTTATTGAGATAATAATTGAAAAAATTGTTCCATTACCTTGCTTTGGAAAAAGCTCACTTTCGTTCTCCACCAGTTAACTCCTGTCAACATACACAGTGTAAAAGCCATGTGGTTTCACATAGCTATTTTAATATTGATTCAACATATGTCAGCTGAGACTGTATCTCTACCCAATTCATCTATTTGCCTGTCTTATCCATCTGTCTGTACATCTAATTTGTTATGCAGACATTTCATTCCAATATGGTCTTGATATGTACTATAGGAACAGCCTTTGCTGAACCATGCTCCAAGCAGAGATCAGCACTTTTATTTTCAAAAGAGGTTGCAGCCAACAGGGCAAATTGTGGATAACAATAGAGGATCACAGCACAGATGAACCAATACCTAAACACAAGAAAAATTAAAGAACAGCTTCCTTAAATCTCAACAGAAATCTGGCTGTGCAACATTCTGGGTTTGGCTGTAGCTTTGCATGTATTTCTGTTCAAACTATTGCAGTCTGTAATATGTTATGAAGGTGACAACAATAAAAAAATAGAACAGGGCATACAGAGATACCTTCCAGACTAGATTTCTCTGTTGTTTTATTTGCTTAATAATCCATTACTCAGAATAAAGAGTGAGTTTTCGAAGCCATATATTTAGTTAGAAAATTACTGGAAATTTTAAAAGGCAGAGATATAAAAAATGCCTGGTCAGCATTCTTCAAATATAACCCCCAGAGATTTAATTTAAAAGGCAGTATCAAGAGCTGCCCCAAAAATATTTGGAAGAGTTAATAAACAAAGTTATGACATTAACCTATTCAATATTATCTGTTTTATAAGAGGGAAACTATTTTGAAATATGAGAATATAATACATTCCTTCTTCATTTTCCTGGAATTAAAATTATTAGGTTATTATTGAAACATCAAAATAAAAAGCAACATTTAAAATCAGTTTTGCAATAAACAGTACCGGCTCAGATCTACCCCTTTTATTACAAATAATGTTGTCATACTATGACAACTCTACCACACATCTTTGCACATATAGCTTCTCCAAGCATTTGCTGATAGAAGAGGAGCCTGTTAGTCTGCAGGCTTTACTTTAGCTCAGATGAGCAGCACATCTACAGGATCATTTTAAACACACAGGAATAGTAGGTTTCTGAAAGAAGCAGACCAAGGGTGACATTTGGATGAATTCTGATGAGAACCCTGTGAGAGCTGAACAGACTCAAGAAAGTTCATATAGCTCATTCTGTTTCCCACAGTTCTTACACTCCTGTTGATACTAATTAACTCCTTTGGTACTCAAAAGGCAAATGAGAAAAAGACATTGAGGTATATTCCAGAGACTCTAATTCTACAAGGTGTTTAGTGCCTTAAAAAATAAAGCATTATTGAGTCCAGCATGACCTTTGAGTGTACAATACACAAAATACGCCAGTTGCAGAAACAGGCTTGCGTGTCGTTAGCACAGCAGGGACAGCAACACGAGCTTACTAAAGAGTCTGGGTGAGCACGGCAGTGGTGAGCCCACATGGTCAGCTGCTGCAGCTAACCGGTTAGCTGGCTTAAAACATGTTCCCATGCACCTGCAGAGGCAGCTTGGATGCTTCAGCTGCGTAAGGCAGCCATCCCTGCGTCCATGCACTGGAGTGCGTGGGGCCAAGTGCCAAGGAGAGGCTCTGGGGCACACCCCATCTGCTTGTGTCCACATTTGCTGTAAACCAAGGCACCCTCTTCTCCACCTGATCTACTACATGCTGTTCGCTTTTGTAACAGTCCTCATGCTCAGCTGAAATGACAGCAGTTACAAGAGTGAGAAAAAAAGGAAGGAAGGTGCTGAAGAGTAGTCGCCCTCCCTGCTGTTCCTGGACTGAATAACTAATACTCTTTCTCTATTCTTTCACACTGCCTGTTAGCAGCACAGATGGTAAAAAATACCCTGGAATGCAAAGGAGTGCAAAATAAAGATGTAACCATGTGGAACCTAGACAGGCTGACTGTGTGGGATAAGCAAACAGAGTACATTTGAATACAGTTAAATGGCAAATCACCCATTGAAGACTGCAAAGCATAGTGTAGGTTTGCAGAATAAGGGAACTAACTCATCCCAGCAGTTTGAAGAAGGACATGTGGTCACGGCAACTACTTAGATAATTGTGAGGTTCCTATGTGGCATGGAGGCCGTGAGGGCCACAGGAGGACATGAAAATGGGCCTGCATCCAGCCACAAAGAAGTTGCCACATGTCTGTCTTTGACACTGGTGCAAATTCTGGAGTGCTCAGCTGGCTGCCAATGCCTACAATTCAAGAAGGATGCTGTTGAATTGGAGACTGTCAAAGCAGAGCTAGGAATGATTTACCAATCAGAAAATAAGTCCTAGTAAAGGACTGCAGGAGCTCAAACATGTGCAGCTTCATAAAGACAGAGGGCTTTGGATGTTCTTGTTGACAGCCTAAGAATACTTGTAAGGGCACAGAAACAGGATGTGAAGTTTCATTATTCTGGAAGAGAATGGTATAGGGAGGTTCAGATGTTGAGGTGCGATAAACTCAACTAGAAATATGGCACTATGTTCAAGGCATCTGGACTACAAATAAGAGAGGAATCAAAAGTTTTCAGTGCCTGAAATCAGATATTGCTATTGTCTGTAGCAGCATGCAACTTGTTTGTTAATGAGCTCATTAATCTGTCTCTCTCTGATGATCTTGCCTTTGAGGTCAGATAAAAGCTGTTCTCTGAGGAAACTTCCTCTTCCTTGGCTGCTTTTCAGCCTCAGGAGTGAAGACAAAGCCTGTGCAGAAGGGTGTGTTTTGACTCAGGAGTCTGGCATTTGTTGAAGAGGGCAGCTAGCGCATTCCTTTGACAGTGGTGGTAGTGTTGGAGCATTTCTGATCTTAGCCCCTGAAAGATTTACTTTGCTTAGAGGCGGTGTTTGCTGAAACTTTTCAGAATCTGGAGAGGAGCTGAATCACCTTTGTGACATTATGCTCATGTTCTTGCCTCCTAACCCTGAAACCTGGATGGATCACAGGATGGTGTTAAGGGGCCCTGGGAGCAGCTGATGCAGATATAAAGCCATGTGCATTATAGACACCGCTGTTTCTCTCTGCTGCATCAAGCCCTTAATTGGAAAGCATGTGAATATTTCCAAAGCCCTTATCATGATTAGCTTTTACATATGGCCCCTTCATGTTGATGCGTTTTTGTTACCTGCTTTTTGAGGCACTCCAGAGGCCAGAGCAAGGCATGGCCTTTTTTGACCAGTAATGGCAGTGAGACTGCGGTCTACACAGGCCCTGGGACTCCACATGGACAGGCCAGAGCTGATGAAGATCTGTATACTGAAAGCTAATCCCCTTACCTACGTTTCTGTGGGCAAACCTGATGTGATGGCTTTGCTGCTCCCCAGCAGCATGCTCCTGTTTCCCTGAAGGGCAGGTTTCTGGCTCTAGATTTGGGGTGTGGGAAGGAAAACGGTTGCAATGCTTTGGTGGAGAAGAACTCATCAGTGAAGACCTGATCTTTACATTGGGGTGGAGGAGGGACTGCAAGGCAGTGGGGGTAGAAAACCTCAACTGTTTTGATATGTTAAAGGTGGCAGGTGCCTATTTTCTGACACTGTTACACAACCATTTTACATGTTCCTTTTTTCGTGACCCTCAACATATGGGAAAAACATTATTTCTTCCTTTTTTTTTTTTAAACAGATGAAGGCTGCTGGTTGCCACAGCTCTGTCAAGAGTCCGTTTACTATTTGGAACATACACAGACTTGGTAAAATATATTCCTCTTATGAACTGGCTAATCTTTGAAATTTAAGTTTCCTGAGTTTCCTGTACCATCTTCAAAGAAAAGCAGCTGATGTTTTTTCCCCCCTCTTAACAATCATGCTCTAGAAGTTAAATAACTCAGAAAACAGGAAATTAAATGAATTACTGCAAAATCCTGCAGACGGTTCTAATTTTGTTTTTACAGCTAATAAAGATTATATGTTTTTGTACAAAACCATAGAATAACTATACTGCTAGATTTTTTTTGCATGTAATTTATTGGCTTGCACTATACTTAGTGTCAGAGTCCTTTTTCTGTAACCTTTATTCATAATAAAAGAAAACTAATATCTTTCATGGAAGGTCTTTTTAGCATATGTCTCACAAGGACTTCATCATGACTCTGTCTGGAAGCTTGGCAGCTTATTGATGAGATCTTTTGAAATCAGTGTTCAAGAAATATGCTTCTACACATGTACCAGCAGAAACAGGAGCAGTTTTAAAATAAAGACAGGCCCAGTGACGATTCCCAATAGATTAAGGCAAGAGACCAAAAGGAAGGAACTTCTTAAAGAATGAAGAAATCTCTGCTAACAGGTTGGAAATATTACTACTTATTGTACCACTCCAACATTTCTATTTGCTGAAAATGGTTGGCATGCCTCTGCTGAGCTGGAGACAGCCAATGGCACAGAGTGACTGTCCCTCAAGGGACTGTTCGGTTATGCAAATAGAATGAGTTTTCTTGGTCTTAACCCAGGCAGGTTTCATCTAAAAGGCGGTCATGACTGCTTCATATCCTGGCTGAAGCTCCAGCAGAGAAGCCAGTTCTGGATGTTCACAGCAAATGAACTGACCTGAAGTGTGCCTTCCTACTAGCATGCTCCTCCACATGAGTTTTCTGTTGTTTTTCTTGGAATAGACCATCCTCCTTCAGGCCTAGTGCCTTTGACAAGTCTCAGGAATGTATGGCTTCTTAAAGAGTACAAAATACTACTCGGTGATTTGTGAAAACAAGTACCAGCGAGATAGATACCTAGAGTGGAGTTGTATTGGCATTAGTGTGTGACATGGGACTACACTTAGTGAGAAAACCTGCCATATGGTCCTTTGAAAATCTCCACCACCAAGCTATCCTAATACCCACTGGCAGGTACAAAGATGTGTAACAGAAATATTACAGTTCCAAGAGAAAGTGGAAATGTGCGTGTCAATGCATGAGAAACACCAACAGAGCAGGGGTTAAAAGAATAACCTGTGCTCATAGCCAAGGACATGACTGTAAGCAGTAAAGCTGGTAAACACAGAGGAATGTGTTGTTTACACCGAGACCAGAGAGCTTGTGCTCGATAAAGCCATGCTCTGGTGGCAGGAGGATGATGACAACAGCAGTACAGCCTGGTGCACGTTCTGTTCATCTTCCAGCTCTCCCAACAGGACAACAGACCACAGCTGCACAGATACCAAAACTGGGAAAGAAAACAGCCAGGAAACTTGCCTATATGTCTTGCTGCTTTGTAATATATGTGTGTGTGAGAGTGTCAGTGGATAGAAGTAACTTACACAGAGATCTGTAAAGTAAAATACCACTCTTCTTTTGCAGGGTCTTGTGCTTAATCTTCTTACACTGATTTCCCACACAGACAGTAAATAGCACTTTAATTTATATGAGATATAAGGAAATAATGGGAACTTAATCTAAAGGAGCCCACCCCTGAAGCTTTGTTAAGAGATGTTTGTCTTTCTCAATATTAGATCTCAAAAAATAGTAATTGATAACCTATTACATCCAGAGGCCATGGGAGCTAGCTCCCACCTGCAAGACATTTTGACGGTCTGCTCTTTGAGACGGATGACAGAAGGTGGGTTTTAAAAAAAAAAAAGGCATATTTACACTTTCAAAATGTCATTAGTCAAATGGCTGTCTAGACCTGCAACTTCAAACATGTAAATCAATGCCCGTTTGGGAGCTCAGAGCACACACTTCCATTTTCACCTTGTAGGAAATTATCAGAAGCAGTCAGAAGGAAAACTCCCTGCTGTTCCTGACCTGGAAAGAATGCTGGGGCTGAAATGCTCTTGTTTGAGGCCCCAACACAAATAGCTAGGGGGAAAAGTCAACCCCACAGAGTGGAGGGGTGGGAGAGGGAACAGGATGGGATAGGTTACTGTAATAGCAGAGAAAAGGTTCAACACCGCTGAGGCCTGTTCCAGTAGTTAATGGATATGGCTTCTGAATGAAGTGAGAATAAATAAAATGCCAGAAATCAGGCTTTATGCTTGATATGCCTCATTACCAGCTGGAAGGTACAAAGGCACAGAGAAAGTGCTTATAGAGAAATGGGAAAAGCGCCTGTACTTCAGAAAAATAAACAGAACTGTCTTTGCTAACCATGAGGCAGGCAGTTTGAAGTAAGCAGGTAGCACTAAGTAGGGAGCTCGCCCTGGGATCTGACTCTCTTAGCACTGAGATGTATGCGGAGCAAACGCTCTGAATGTGGGAGCAGGGCAGAGGCAGCTATGACAAAGAACCCACGAGAGGTGAGGCTTGTCAGATCACCAGAAAAACAAGAGTAATCTCACTGGAAAACAGAATAGAACAAAGCAGAGGAAACAGGTCCCAAGCAAAGGTGATCAACACATCATTCCTGAGATCACTGCTGAATTGCAGAACTCCTCATTAGAGGTGGCATCTATAGCTTGGTATCTGCAATACTCTTTTAATATTCAAAGCAGAGCTTATGCCAGTTGGATTATAACAGCACACCTGGAGACTTTCCCAAAGATAAACCTCAGCCTATGACCGGGATGGCTCAGGGTCATTTTCCTTGGTAGCTGGAGGGCCAGATAATTCACCTAAGATGATTCAAAACCCTTGACAAGCTGCAAAGGCAAGATGCATGCTAGGGTTGTACGAAGCCTGTACCAGTTTAACCAGGAACAGTGAAACAGAACAGAGGTTTTATGTTGCCCAGTTGGCATGAGTCTCACTTGTATGCAATATCAATGTGCCACAGAGGCTTCAGAAACTCTTCAAAGGAGTGCAATTCCCTAGCACCAAGAAGGGACTGGACTTTTGTATGTATGACATTTAGGCAAGGGAAACCAGCATATCCGTAACATGCAGTTAGAAGACAATTGGGGATCCTGGACTAGAATTATGTGAAAGAAATATACGTCATCCAGAAAAGCCAACTACTATTCTTAGGGCCTATGACTGACATATGAAGGGAAGAGCACCTCCAAAATGGGTCAAACATGAAATGTCACTGCTAAAAGTATGTCAGGACTGGTGCAGTGTCCCATGAAATACACTTACAAAGGAATATCGTAACTTGATCTCAGACAGTTTTTTGAAAGAAGACCCAGAGACACGTGTGAGGATTTCTCCTGACCACACTCCGCAAGCTGTATTTGATGTCATTTCCAAGCCCACAGCCACTGCAGCAGATCTCAGTAGTTTTGGTGTGGGTAGGTGCAATACAAAGTAGGCAGAGATGCATGGAAGCCCGGCGTGAATTGTTCAGCTGGTTACCAGGCACCAGTGCTTAGGCAAACAATATTTGGGGAATATACAGCTACCTGTAAGACACTTGCTAGGCAAGTGTAGATTCTTGGTATCTTCACCATTTCATAGCAGCTGAATAAACTAGGAAGCTCTGCTACTCTCACACTATTTTCTTCTAACCTATAACTAAATGAGCTGCCAGCAAAAAAAAAAAAAAAAAGCAAAAAAATCAACAATTCAGAGACTCTCTCTTGCTCACCAGAACAATCCCTTTATATCAGACAGCATTACAGGGCCAGGTCAGTATCTATGGGTTGAAAAGATCAGGACAGGGGAGTACCCAGTCTTACGCCAGTCTTAGGTGTAAATCCTATCCTACCATAGGCAGCCTTTCTTAAAGCACATGAAACTGAGAGACATCAAATCCACAAAGATTTAGACAAGGTCAGTTTTAAGTGTCAGATGGCAGAGTGTGACCTACCCCAGCTTAAACCAATTCTGGTGAAAACCTGGATCATCAAAAAGCACTAGGCAGCACTGGTTAAGAGCTGCCCCCAGGGAACATGCCTAGCTGAAATACAGCTGAGCACGCAATATGAGAGCTGTGGAGGAATTTTCTGAAGAAATACTTTCTCTCAAATCCTGGCCACTTCAGAGTAACCAAGAGCTTGCTGGTGTAAGTTTTTACATAGGAATTGCAAGATGAGTATTCAGCTGCTTGTTCTTAGTGACACCATCAAATGGTATCAAGTGGAAAGGACATCTGGAGCTCACCTGGTCCAACGCCCTGCTCTGCTGAGAGCTCTGACAACTCCAACAGTTCTCTCCTCGGGACCTACCAATTATCTTTTCTTAATGGTGTTTTAACTTCTGTGAATAATTAAGTATCAGGTTCCCAGGGACCGGAACTTTTGAGATAGGGCTGGACTCAGAAGCCACTAGCTATTTCTGGATGGATGAGACAATAATTTTTTCTTGCCAGAAGATTTTAGTTTCTTCACAGTTTGGAAAAGTATTACCACTGAAACCTTCAAAAAACCTGTAGGATAAAAAATCCCTGGTGTCTTCCCAGGAGCACAGGGTCAATTAGGAACTGAGTGAATCTTCACCTGGGTCTAAATACAACTGAATGTATCTCATCAACAGTGTTATGGCCTACGTGCAGGGAAGATTTTGAGAAGAATTTCAGAGACTATAATGAGACACCTTCAAAATTTGATAGATGAAAGAAAAAAAAGTGATGAAAATGCTTCTGAGTGCCACATAATTAAATCTCAATGATGGGTGAAACTGATGATTCGTGGGAACAATTACGCTATTTTAAAATAGCAGATCCTATTAAAGACTGATTACTGTCTTCACAAATCTCAGCAAGATGAGACCACTTTGACTACTCAAAGAAATCAGCTCTACTGCTATTGTAGAGGGCACTCAAATGCCCTAATCATGGAACAGGGCTCTGTTTGGGGCAGATGTACAAATGCAGACAAACACCAGTCTTCAGTCTCTCTGCCATCACCCTTACCACAGTGTCCTGCAATCCATGGATACCAACACCTCATCTGACTAAGACCCTTGGTCTTCACCAGAACCCTTAGGGTTTTTCCTGTCTTGGCTACAAGGTCACAGAGTGTGTCCATTTCTAGGGTCTCTATCTAGGTTCAGGTTCTTCTGAATGAAGTATCTGTGGAGGAGTGCAGGCCTGATTCAGAGAAACTCACAGAAGGGTGTTCAGATACCCTTCCCAGGGACTATCTTGCTTAAGAGATGCAGAACCAATACTGCATGTCCAAGATGGTCATTATTGTTGGGTTGTTGGAGTTTACATATCATTACCAGTGTGAGTTCTTGTCTTTGTGACTCAGAACAGCATTTGTATTAAAATTGTTTAAAAGCAATAATGTTTATGTACTATGACAGAAACTGAATCTCTTGTGGTAGTTTTAAAAATAACAGATATTCTGTCATCTGTAACATAAAGACCCATGACAAATGGAAAAAAAACCAGAGCAGAATTAACTGCACCCATGGTTTGCAATAAAATCCCATTGTGGATATCAGACATCTGCAGTTATTATCAAGAAGTATGACAAACTATGGCTAAACTCCACAGCAAATTCCACACCAGAGTCTTGGTAATCTCCTAGTTTTTCCACTAGGTGGTTATCAATAAAGCCTAGGGATCTGCGAGGATACCCAGATTGAAAATTGTAATTTCTATTGCTTTAAGCCTGAAATGCAATACATGTGTTGCTAGCATCTTGTAGCATCTGGAATTCTCATTGGTGATCTTTCTGGCACAGCCTTTTGCGGGACATGGTTTATTTGCTGCCAGACTGCCACAGTGAAATTTCAGCTGTATACATACAGTGAAATCTAGCTTTTTCATGCATCCACTACCAGTAAGAACGCAGAACCTGACCTGCTGAGGAATTCCTGCATCTTCTTGTTATAGAGTCTCTTGACCACTCTGGCCCTTTCTCAAGTCTAGTACAAAATCTGTTTATAGAATAAATTAAATGCAAAAAAGATCCTTCCCCTTTATCTTTCTGATATCCTCTGCAAGTCTAAAAAATCTGAATTGCCAGAGATTTCCTGTTTGTCAGTCCTTTGTCTTCTCCTTAAAAATCAGTTAAACTACCGCAATGAAAATTGAGACCAGTTGCTGTTGAAGACAAAACCCACTTATCTTTTAGGTCCAGAACAAATCTCTCCTTTTCTACTTGCCCAGACATACCTTTTCCCAATACTTTCTCATATTCTGTCTCTGACAGCTTGTAAATCCAGGTCATTGATTCCTCCAATGTTTATATCTTCTGTGTGGTATAAAGACAGCTAGCCCACTAGCACATTAAATTTTTAAGGTGTATGACCAGATGGGATTCAATATGGCAAGAAGCAAAGGTCAAAGGCAGGAAATCCAACCAGAGACTGGTTGGTGGCTGAGGGGAGGAAACATTCCTGCAGGAAGCAAACTGAGAGATGGCACAGAGCATGAGTTTGTTGGAGCATTCCTAAAGAGAAAGGCTTGGTCAGAATGCCCTAAAAAAGTGGAAGAAAAAAGGTTGAAATCTAGACATTGAGTACGTTTATGTCTGTCCTAAATGGACTACAAATGCAAGATGATGATCTTAACAATTCCAGGCATGTTCAACTGCCATACAAATTCCAGATAATGTGAGTCTGTGCTGGTGCGCTTTTGCAGGAACTTTTTGTTTTCAGGTTTTCCCTGCTTATGCTCAGAAAACAGCTTCCCAGCAGACCACAGTACCTGCTGGCCATGACACAGAGAAGGAGATCAGGTGAAGAGCCGGTCAAAATGTTGAATGTTTTGGTCAGAAGCTACAGATGATCCAGATAGATACTTATTTCTGGTTGTTTGAAAAGAGGAACTGAAATTCTCCTTTCCTCTTAGTTGCAAATTATGGCCAGAATATTTTTGTATCATGGATGGTGAGTTGAAAACCTCACAACAACCCCCTAGATCAAACAGATGGGTACCAGCTAATAGCTGACTCAGCAGAGAAAGTCTGATTGTTCCTATTCCTCTATTCCCACTTTTGTTTGGCTTAGGTGGATGTGACAGAGGAAGGGCAAACCACAGCAGGATCCAAGGCAGAAGGGGATTTGCAGGAGGAGGGCATCTTTCTTGGCACAAATTAGAGCACAGAAAGAAAGAAAAAAATAAGTAGATCTCACAAAAGGAATGCACTTTTGCAGAGGTAGAAAAAAAAAGCAAGGAAGTTCTCCTCACTCCATGTGTGCAAGGAGAGGCTCAGAGGAATCCTGTTGCTTGCAAAGATTTGTCAGACCACAGGGGCAAAAAGGTGAGCAGTTCAGGGTTTTAGCAAGGATCCTGGGGCAGCCTAGTGCAATGCAACAGCAAAACAAGGAGTTAGTTAAAACAGAGAACTGACAACCTAATCAGCCTAACAACTTTGGGCTAAGCATGCTTACTATGACACTCTCCCACTTCCTCACCAACCCTTCATCAGGCAGTTTCTCCTTGTTCCTTCCCTGCAGACCCTCCAGTGTGTCTTCCTGGGTGAACACTTTGGGAGCTGGTGGTGTTCAAACACATTTGCTTCTCCATTCTTACTGCTGTTCTGGGCTCAGATGTTCACTGATTGGTATGTGATATAGCAGTGTTGATACCCTTAAATTGCTTTCCAAAAGCAAGAGCTATTCACATAGTGTGCTGCCATGCACATGCCTATGGTTATCCAGTCATATCCAGTGTCCTGGTTTTGCTAGGATAGAGTTAATTTTCTTCTTAGTAGTTAGAATAGCTGTGTTTTAGTTTTAGTGTGTCAGTTCAGACTTGTTATGAGAAGAATGTTGATAAAAGTACTAACGTTATTAGTTGCTGTTGGAGCCCAGGGTCATTGTGTTGGCTGGTTCACAGCTGCATTAGGACTGGGAGGGAGAAGCACAGTGAATAGCAAAACCCAAACCTGGCATTTGGATGTGCCAATGAGATATTCCATATCATACCATGTCATGTCAGTATATTAACCAGGGCTAACCAGAAGACGGGGGTATTCTCTTGGGGATCACTTGAGCTCACTCTTCTGGGATTTCATTTTTGGGACTCTCTCTGCTCCGGGATCACTGGCTGGCACAGGCTGGGCATCGGTCAGTGGGTGGTGAGCGATTGCACTGTGCATCACTCATTTGTATATTCTGTTGTTATCATTATAATTTTATTTTGATTAGTAAATAGTTTTTATCTCAACCCATGATTTTCCTTTCCCTTTTCTTTCCAATTCTCTCCCCTACTGCCTGGGCAAGGGGGCGGGGGGGTGGTGGGGGGTGGTAGGGCAGGGAGAGTGCATACTGTGTTTGGCTGCAAGCTGCAAGAAAAAGGGTGAGTCTACCCAAACCACCACACCAGTATAGTTTAGCCATCCAAATAATTTATGTCTAGACTTCAAAGACTGCTCTACAGGGCAGGGGTTATTCAGTGGTCTCTAGAACCAGGTATTTAAGTGTTTTCCTTTGAATGCTCTCATTTGACTACTACAAACCCATGAACTATAATGACACAGCTGTTTGAGACTGCTACATCCCCATGCTGCTACAGAGGATCCACCTCTAAGTCCCAGCATAAATTCCTAGCCCACAGCAGCCTGTACGGTATATTATGAAGGTCAGTCATTTGGGAATACATGCAAAGAGGAAACACTTTGTAGCTTTCTGCAAACCAAGGAGTATTACAAGATTGTGAACCTCAGATTTCTCCACTAATGTGCAGACCTCCAGACTGATGGCTCATGGGAAGCCTCAGGTGTTACTTTCGCAAGTACTGGGTTCAAAAAAAAAAAATAATTCAGAGCTCTGTACTGCAAAGGCTCAGTAATGAAAAGCACAAGAAAATACTTGGTAAACACATTATTCATGTGGAGTAAACAGCTCTTTTGCAGTTCTGGGAAAAGAAATTATTTAGTCTAATTTTGATGTTGGAGTCTGCAGACAATCACTCTAACGTAGTACTTCTTATCATCATAATAATATGTTTTCCTTTCCTAGTGCTTATTTTTCTGCCTGGTAGATATGACATATTATGCTCTTGGGTTACTTTAAGAGCTCTTTTTTCTCTCTCAGTGCTGGTTTCTAAAACCATTAATTTTTGTCCTGTCCTCACTTTATTGCGTAAGCATTTGTAATGCTTTAGCATTCCATCTATTTTAACTGAAAGCTTAGTCAATCCAATAAAGGCTATTTTCTCCCTGTTTAGACTGATGGTGTGGCGGGATTAGAATCTGATCCAGGATGCTCTGGGGTAGTTGGTTTATCTTGGTGGGAGAGCTGGAACTCAATGTTAAATCACTTCAAGAAGAAACTGTTCCAAAGACACGCAGATTCCCCACAGCCCTTCTTTCTCCAAACATTCTCACTCCCACTGGAAAGAAAAACAGGGCAGAGAGGTGGCAGTGCTCCTAATCTGTGCAACTAGAGCAGAATCTTCTCAGAGGAACAGCCTCTGAGCGGCCTCTGCCTCCACCGACTGGTGCATGGTACCTTTAATAAAAGTGAAGCTAGGAGTGGTCCCTGACTGATAGAGGATGAGAACTTTCCCCTTTGATCATATGTAACTGGTATAAAATCTCCTGTTTAGTGGCCTAGCACTCATAGCTGGTGCTGAATGCACAACAGAGAAGCATGTCTCAGGGTTGAGGCAAGATAGAGAGCTGGCATCTGAGGAGCAGAGACTAGGAGCCTCTGTCAAGAACGGCAGATGAACAAAAGCCATAAGTGGCTGGTGTTCCCATTTAGCACTGCCCCATTAAGCAGAATTCTTTGCTAGAAATAGCAACAACCTCTAGTATCTGCCCTTGGGAGGTATTCTAGTTAGAAACTTTTCCCAATTAAGTGAGGAAACCAAGGTGTTAAAAATTGCACAGTCTAGGCAACACTCAAGTAAAAAAAGTCATGTTGGTGTGATTTAGTCTGGAAAGCAACAAATAAATAAGTAAGTACAACAGAGAGTATTAACTTTTTTTTTTCTTTAAAAAAACCCCTGTTTCTCCAGAATAGCAGTCTCATGAAAGAGACCTTTTTGTAGAGAGCCTGTCCTATGCCGTACCAGTTCAAAGGAAGGAGCAGTTTGCTCCTTTACTGTGTTACCGCTTGAATTAGTGTCCTGTTGGAAGATGAGTACATCAGCAGTTTAATTGATGTACTGTGATTCATTAAGCACAACAGTTTAGAGGGAGCTCAGCATTTGGAAAAGGAAGGTTATTCAAATACCGCTGCACTTTAGCTCCAGACGCAATCCCTGTCTGAGGGTATTGCCGGAAGGTATCCAGACAGAGGAGCTGTACTAAGGTTTTTCAAATGCCATGATGCTTAAGTCAGGATCTGATCCCCAGAGCAGCCACTGTTCTCACTTGGAGGCTTAGCTCAGTTCTCTGTTATTGTTTATTCTGCTCTTCTGAACTGACCAATATCCTAAGACTTTAGCCCAGTGAATAAAATAAAGGGAAGTATTTCTCCTTCAAGTATTCCCATGAAACTCTAGCCTTTAGCTGATTTCTTAACTCCAGTGTGGCATTGGGTAACTAAAGGACCTAGCCTCATGTATCCAGCATACTGATGTAGTAGGCTGTAGTAGGAATATCTCTCTCATTTCTCAGATTCAGTTTCCAGATCATCAAGCATCCTGCACATCGTGGATTAAAATTCCTACAAGCCAAATTTCTATTTTCCAGAGAGATAGGAAGCATTGCCTTAGGTTATAAGACATACTCCCTGCACAGGGAGCTTCACTCTGCAGAACAGTTAGTACATATCCCAAGCCAGATACTCGTGGACAGCAGCTTTGACCTTGGCCCCTTCCAAATGAAGGCTGCTAATAGACAAGGGGTTATCTCCATACGTTACCTTCTTAACTTGTTTGTGCCTTAGTTTCCTGTGTCATCTTTTCCTTTTTTTCCTCTGAGGTGTGCTTTTTTTCCCCTCAGTCTTTTTGGGATCTCCAGTTATCTTCATTTTAAGGTGTAAGTTTCTGAAATTACTCATGGTACCTGCACTTCCTCAATTTTTGAAATGTCCCGTTTTGAACAGAAAATCAATGCTTTCAGCAAACAAAATATTTCTGCCTTCTGGGCAGAATATATTAAAAAAACCTTACTTATTGTTATTCCTTCTTAATATTTTTCCAAAAGAAAACCCCAGTAAGATTCCAGGTCCACATCTGTCAAGCATATACGCAGATTAGAACCATGCCACCAAAGAGTGAACTGTTGAAAAAACTTGCTTACAAAATTTTCTTAATGCATTAAGACATTAGCTGATATAAAAAGTTTTCCACCTAACCTGTATGCAATTAATTATACCATCAGTAAAAACAAACACCATTTTTTCAGTCAAACATAATGAGTTAAGGCAAGTCCACTCATTTCTGCTTAATAAGGATCCCAAATAGTTTTGCAAGTATACTGTTTCTGTCTTAAATCCTATCAGTGCAAACAGGCAGAAACCAATTAGCAGTTTATTAGTGTGTTAAGGTTTTAGTTAATTCTTATTATATAATGAATCAATGTTTCTGCATTAGCCTTTGGTCACTAATTAAGCAACACACTCAAACACAGACTTAATTCCAATTATGGAAGCAGTCCTCTGAAGTTAGGCATGTGTTCAAGCGTGTAAATTATAAAATGCATGTCATGTTCAGTGTAAGAGCTAAAAAATCAAAGGCACTCTGAAGCAAGGAAAAATTCAGGCTGACACGTATCTTACTGTTGTAGCTTTTCAAAAGGTACAGATACTTCCATTTCCATTCCTGTCCCCACTACCATGTTGTCAATTAATGGAAAGTCAATCCGGAATAACCTTGTGTGCACGGTAGCAAAGAAAATTGCCACAGGCCCTAGAGCAGGGTGTTAGGTAGCACTCAGTGCAATGGTGGGAGAAGAGATGTGTCCAGGCATTACATCTGCTTGGAGCCCCTTGCACTACCATTGTGGCTCTGAGCCATCTGAGTATCAGAGTAAGCTAAGCAAGGAGTGCCCTAAGCCTGAGGCATGGTAAGGCATGAAGAGAGTACTCTACAAAGAGCCCTGTTTGAATTTGGAGTTAAGCAATGTATACTTCACACTGAAGTAGGCAAGCGGAGCTGAGCAGTACTCCATAGGGAGCAGTTATGACTCTGGCCAACACCAGGCTGAGCCAGATGCTTTCAACCTGACCCAGCAGAGTTCACCACTACCAACAGCAGGGTCTGCAGTCTAGCCAGTCCTGACAGAGGCAGCATGATTGCCTATAGGGCTTCTGTACTACCACACTAACAGTCTGCCTGTATCCGTCCTCCCGAAGTGGGGCTGCAGAGTGATTCAGAGTTGAGAACAGCAGTACCACCTTGCATAGGTATTTTACTTGTAAAAAGTGACTGAAGCAGGCAAATGTTACTTTAAAAAAAAAAACACAAAAAAACCACAAAAAAGCCAAAACATTTCATCTGCTTCCTGAAGTGATTCATTCTGTCAAGTTTCATCCTAAATGCAATAGCAGACATTTTAAGACAGGTAACATTTGCTGTACCAGTTTTATTGCCTGCCTTTATAGCACTGCCATTTCTTGGGGCTGTCCTTTATTTTACCTACCAGTGACCTACTAAATGGTACCAGATTAATGAAGTACAGTAAATTCACTGCTTTGAAAGTCCTGAACTTGACAGAAATCCTCATGTGAACAGAATAAAGCATTTTGAATTGAACAACTAATTTTAAACGTGCTTTTCTTATGCAAGTGAAAGGTAGTACCCCCTAGAGAAATAAAAGGTACAACTCATCCAGTGCTTTCTTTTTGCCATGTCTTTGTTGGCTTTATTTCCTCACTTTGATATTTTTGGGGTGGGTGAATTTCACTCTGCTTCTGTATCCATTAGAGAATTTGTGATCTAGCTGGTGTTCTTACCTCCATTTCATGAGATATGACCTTCTAAGGAGCAGGTCTGAGACCCTGAGACCCTGTTGCTCTTCAGCCACATTAGGAGCTAGGGAGCATCTCAAAGCTCAATGGTATTTACTTAAAATGGGAAAAGTGTTTTTTTTTAAGTTTGCCTTCTCTGATGTAAATACATAGCAAAATCAAAGAAAAACAATCTCCTCTAAACAAGCCTCAAGAGCTCACCAGACCATAAACCACAGTCATACAAGTCTCTCCCTTTGGTAGAGAGGGTGACATTATAAAAAGTATACCTGAACTGTTAATTTTATTTTTCATCAGTTCTGGGAACTGTTTGGGTGTCAGAGTAGTACACAGCAGGCTCAGATGCAATGTTAAGTCTATCTCAGCTCCCTAGAGGAATGAGGTGGGATTAATTTTTATGCAAACATACACATCACAGTTAGTTGTTACTTGTTTTCACATACACTCTCAGAGGAACTTGCACAGTCTCACTTTAACACCTATCTTAGTGCCTAAATTGGGGATGTAGACTTGTACTCACCCCCTCCTGTCTTTAATTACCTGTCAGAGGTGGTAAGGCTGGGAATACAAGCGCACTTTGACTCACTAAAGGGACTGGGGGGAACCTGCAGAGGACAAGTTGGCCCAGCTGAAAGCTGAATCATCTTCTCAGCTGCCAGTGCTCTCCACTCAACCCACATGTATCTCTGGGCAAACACACTTCTAACTTAGGCATCTTGGTCAAGGGGGCTGTGCATCATCCATATAGCTCTGTACAGTAGTGAGGTATCCAGGAACATGCTTTTAAGTACTTGTCTTCAAGCTTTGGGACAATAGCGCTTATTTGTGCCTAAATCTTAAACATTACTATGCACTAAATCTGCCAAATGCGAGTCAATGTATTCTCTTGCTAACAATCTCCTTCTGTCTTCTTGTTGACAAACCTTCCCTGTGCTTCACTTTAAAATAAGAACCTTTAAGAAGAAGGAAATTGGAGCTTATATTTTTGTGGCAGAATGTATATTCAGCAGTACTGAATGCAAGCAGAGAGCTCATTGCTGTGGGAGGTGCAGCACTGTAGCAGCTACTTGTCTTTCATACGAACAAGTGCAAGGAGGGAAGGCTCCTGCATAAAAAATGATACAAGACACTCTCTGGTGTGCCAAGTCTCTGTCCTGAGCACAAGTATGCTCAGAGGCTGCAACACTGAACTTGAGTTTTAAGAGAACTGCAGTATGAGGACTGAGGAGGCTTAGGGCACCTTCTGAAGTGGTAGAG
The DNA here is from genome assembly GCF_000700745.2 of Antrostomus carolinensis. Taxonomy (NCBI): domain Eukaryota; kingdom Metazoa; phylum Chordata; class Aves; order Caprimulgiformes; family Caprimulgidae; genus Antrostomus; species Antrostomus carolinensis. Next base: position 58,285 of record NW_010309877.1, on the reverse strand, counting down.
CAACCAAAGGTTGTAGAATTGTCCCACAACTTGATTCAGAGCATCCAGGTCAGGAGTTTCACCCTCTTCACTGAACTGATGGAAAACTCAAAGGGAGAAGCCTGACTTTAATCTGCATGAATGTGCTTCCTGTTATGTTCATGTGTCTCTGGAGTGCCTATTTTTCATACAAAGCTTTTTTTAAATCTTTTTTTTTTTTTTCCCTATCTCATGCTTTTTGATCTGTGAAGGATGGAATGTCCTTGACTGTAGGGGCCCACTTAAGCTATTTCTTCCCCATGGATATGTATGGTATGACATTTATAGATGCAAACTTTTATGTGCATGCTTACGTGGATGGGAAGTCAGTGGCTACGCTGAGACGTACCTGGAAGCGTGTCCCTACTCTGAGCCCATTTATTGCCTACACCTCTTTTCCTTTTTGGCTCTCTCCTGATGATTTCACTCTGATACTATTTTTTGATTTTAATTTCTTTTCTTCTCTTCCATCCATTCCCTTCCTTTCATTCACCTCTGTTTCTTCTCCAAGCTCCCTGAACACCTTTGTTTCCCACACAGAGGTAACAGCATAGGGGTTGCTTGTCTATTTTTATTTCCCTTTTGATCCTTCACCACCACCCTCCCCTCCCCAGTATGTGTTTTTCTTCTTTTAGTTCCCCCTTCTGAATCACTTTTCTGTTTTGGTCTTTGCAGAACCATTATCCTCTGAATCGTCTTTGCTCTTGACTATTCAACACCCTCTGGGCTGACTCAGCCCAGGCTGTGTGGGAACTGATTGGGAGTGAATCAGCAGCTCAGTGCTCAGAAGGGAATTAACAATCTATTTACTCTCAGATGATTCCTGTCTCTTCGCCTCCATCTCCAATGACCATTTTCCAAATAAAACTATTTATAATCCTCAGATATATGAACAGGCAGAGTGCTAGAGAGGGGCTGGAAAACTTGTGTTAAGACAGTAGGTGGCTGAAAGCATTAAAAGTTTTGAGTGACAATACCTAAAATTGGTCCAAGTGAAAAGAAGATTATTAGCCAGGAGACTGAAGGGTCCTACACAGCAGGTGGTCTGTTTCCAGAAATCAAAATGTTATAAAACCCAGCAAATATCTTTCACATTCAAGGGTTATTTTTATTCAGCTCTAATTACAAAAATGGTCTTCCCTCATGCAGAAGTGTCACAAAGCACTAACAGCAACAAGTATGTATACAGAGTGGTAACTTTTATAGTATACAGAAACTTTTTGTGGTAATGTTTTGAAGTACAGTTTCTGAATACTTAATTTCCAGCACAAAGGCCCTTTTCAGACATGTACTTGGAGCAGCCAAAGGATGAAAACCAGCGAATATACAGAAGCCATTCTTCAGCAAAGCCAAATTCTTTGGTTCTGGGAAAATGTTCTTGTTAATAGGATGCTTCCTAATTCTTTTGTAGTTTAATATTGCCGTACTGTCTGCTGTTCTCACTACACTGGATGCATGAACATGCAGAAGTATACTGTTCACTGTCGACAAGGGGGTAAACCAGGAGCTCGCCTGTTAAAGTCAAGGTCTTACAATGGCATAAAGGGGATATAAGCAATCAGAGGACTGATTCTGCAGAGCAGTTTCTGAAGGGCTATTTCTGTAATGACTGAAGTCTGAATTTTACAGGTGCACCTCTGGGTGAAACTGAGAGATCTTTCCCTTTTTTTTTCCCTAGTTTGGAATGTTATTGGAATGAACTTGCTCTGCTTTGTTCCCACCTAAAATCACTGTGATCAGTGGCTCAGAAGAAGTTAGAAAAGGCATGGCCTTGTCACTTTCCTGAGTATTTAGGCTTAGAGAACAAGATGACCATGTATGAAAAATGCTTCTTGAAAATTCAACAAGACTGTTGTGCTTCATTCTCTATGCTTTGCTTCAGTTGAACACATGTCCGTGGCTGGCCTGTAATTACAGTACTGCCGAATGAAACAAGTTGAAGGGAGAGTACGGAACATAATACCAAAGCTGGAATAGAAAATATTTGCTTTGAGGAAGCATCCTTTGATTTGTGAGACAGAGGCTCCAAACCGTTATTTAGGAGGAAATGCCTCAAAATATTCTCCTTTTGGCATCTGGTAAACATCAAGTTTTTAACCAGTTCAATCTGAAATGGGCTTTGGATGCTAGTTCTAGAAGCAACCCTCGTAGTATATACACTTGTCACAGAGGAATGGTGAGAGACCAAGCCAGCATAAATTGCTAATAACCCAATTGCTTGAAATGAATATGTACCACAGAAGAACTACTTGCTTGGCTTCAACTTTCAAAATGATATCCAAATGATTAGAAAGCAGCTTAAGAGAGCTGTAAGTACAGGAAAAAAAGACAAGATAGTTCGGGTTTTTGACAAATTTTGTGATGCTCACCAAAGCGGGTAATACACTGACTTCAAGAAAAGTCTATCAGAGTTGAGGGAATCACTGGTCCTTCAGTTACCACTTGCTCATTATTAGAGTGGAGGAAAGAGAAATACTGTTTTTTTGAAGCAGACAAATAATTTCTTATGGGTCAAACCCAAACAAAAATGTGTTTTACATTTTGGAGGCTGAGGGTTTAGTTAAAAACAACTGAGCTTCACAGAGCAATCTCTGGAGAAGAGCAATTCATCTGTTTAAAAGCACACTGACCTGCTAAGCAAATGTCTGGAGGGCTGGAAATAGAATATATTTTAGGGTCAAGAAAATAAGAGATCTTACTATTTGCCTTTTCTTCTTCACTATTTTACGTGAGGAACAATCCCATTACAAACATCATTCCAGAGAAATTGTCTAACTCTTGCATAAATAGATCATTAATGGAAATGTATCCTAAGAAGGCCAGCTAAGGTTTCCAGCTGACATTGTATTTCAGTGTCACATAATGTGATTTTGTTGCACACTGGTTATGGAGAAAAAAAATTAAAAGAAGGAGCTCTGAATTAAAAAAAACAAAACTCTTTTCTTTGCAAACAGAACCACTAAGGGATGGACATTTCCATTGAACAGAATAATCAATTGCATTAGCCTTTCAGCTGTTCATGGTCCCAGTGCAGTGGAAGCAGGAAACAGACTCATTCCAGGCTCCTTCTTTCTGCCTGAGATTTTTTTTTTTTTGAGGACCATCTGTTCTGCATATCAAATTTATAAGAGAAAAATCCTTTCAGCTTTAGAATCTTAAATCATTTTATCTCCCCCTTCCCTTTTCTTCGTCCTCTTGTTAGTTCTAATTTTAAAGAGATATTTGATATTAAAAGTCAGAGGGTATGTTGAAGTGGGGAGTTGTGTGGACAGTTAGGGAGACTGTATGTACTTAGAGTTTAAGGATACACCTTCAGAGCTGTTCTTTAGTGCTCATTCTGCTCATAGCAGACACAGTGTGATGGGGGCAATTCACAAAACCCCACACAGAGGTCTCCCTAGGCCCACCATCTCAGATCCTGGTGGGAGACAGGGACAAGTGTGTAGCTGTATGTGAAGCCAACTAAGAAGCAGGACCAGCCTGCATAACGTTTTACTGGGGATAGCGGTCCAGCCTAGGCAGTACAAATATGAATCCACCATCTCTTCCCAAGGGCTCAACTGCTGTCAGCACAGAGTCTGGCCTGGATTTTCTGAGGCATTTAAAGACAAGTGGCATAAGAGACAAGTCAAATGGATAAATAAATCAGAGCTCTATTGGTGGTGGCTGCTGCTGCCTAGAAAGTAAGAGGAGCACAAAAAAAAAAAAAAAAAAAGAGAAAAGATATTTAGGCTGCACAGAAGGGAAAGAACTGCATCGTGGAGACTAACATACCTTTTTACACACCTGGAGCATTGGAGCACAAAAGAGTCAACTGCTGGATGGCCCATCCCACATGTTGGGAAGATGTGCTGTGCTCCACAACAAGATCCCCAGCCCCGTGGAATGGCAGAATAATTGCGAAGTCACTCCTCTGTCATGCTATTTTTTGGAAAAGGACAGAATTTGTTTTTACAAAGAGATGACCAGGCAGATGACTCAAACTGCCTGGTATTTGAACGATATTGGGAAGCTGGCCTCTGCAGAAGTTAACAACTTTAGTCATTAGCATAGTGATGGTATTTTTTGCTACTGTTCCTGGCATGCATTCAGAAACATTACCGTAATACCAAAATACTTAAATAGTACAATTTGCTCAGAGCAGAGTTTCAAATTACAGCAGCTGGAACCAACAAAAACCTATTAAAGATTCACTTAACAGGTGCAATTCCTGGCCTCCTGTTCACAATCACCATCCTCAGCTAAGTGGATCTGGATACTGACTTCTTGCTCAGATCTTTCAGTCTGTGTCTAACAGAAAAGAGAGCAAGACTGCCAGTAGGAGATCTCTGCATGGTTTTCCTTCTGGAGTTATCACGCAGTGTCTTTTCTTGCATATCACATACTTTTCAGGACAGGAATGATGACTACTGTCATCTGACAGAATGATGCAAACTAATTGTGCAAGTGCTCATCACTGTGACACACGGGACCAGACTACCACTTTTGCACCACAAAAAACCCCACAAGCCATGTCTAGCACAGGCAGATGCCCTGGGTGCTGCATACAGAAGAGTGCCATTGGCAGCGCACTGCTGTGTTCCACTCCAAGACTGCGGCATAGGTAAACGTCATCTTCTGGCTAATATCATCTGTTGGGTATTGATGGCACCTGGCCACAGGTCTTCTTTATTTTATGTGAAGGATCAGACTGGTCCAAGAATGGCAAAGTCACACAGGAGCTGGAAAATTATCTTTCTCTCTCCCAGTTCTATAGAGAGTACTGCTATGACAGCATAAATGTGGATGAACTGCTAGTGGGCTGAACTGAGAGGATATTCCTCCTGTAATCTCATTCATTTCTGACAAACTTATTTTTCCAAAAATGTATAGCTCCAGCTGAACAATATTTTTGTAATAGTTCTGGATATGGCATGCAAGAAAGGAAAAAACATTGCCCCATTTTCCTACAAATAATTTTTTCTCACCCTTTACAGAAAAGCAGAAGATGTACAGCACAACTGTTCTAATTGAAGCCCATATTTGTGCAAAATTAAATGAGTTTCTCAACAGCCAGAAAAATTTTTTTTAAAACAATACCATTGTATGGTTGGGATCCTTCAAATCCCTTCTCAGGCGAAATAAAACAAAGATACTCCAGTGGGAAAAGTAAAGATACACCTAATCTTGGGTACTGACACCACCTCCTGTGCCGTTCAACAGTTCCATTCTTCTTGACACATATTGCCCCCTTATGGGCAACAGGTGACCAGAAACAGCAACAAAACAGATTCTTGAAAATACCCTATTATTTATAAATTCTTTCTTGTTGGAAAATACGTGTTTTTCATCTCGAAAATACCCAGATGGAGGAAAGATTACTGTAAGAAGTAGGAAGTGGTGGCCTGGAGAGTTGTGAGTCCACTGCTATTCCAGAGCAACTTCTGTGTCTTGGATACTGAAACAGAAGCCTAAGCAAGAGCTCAGTGACAGTCACAGTGGCACATGGCTGATAGAAGGCAGAAGTAGAGCCCAAAATTACCCCAACACTCAGAAGAGAGTGAAAATTCTGAAGAACAAGAACAAATATTCTGAACTTAGGTAAGAATACGTAGTTGTACATGCACAGGGTAGGAATAACTTGTTTTGCAGCTGTATTTCATAACTGTAGGTTTCACTGGGTAATAAGTTGAATAGCATTGTGCTATTGGACAAAAGGCAAATATTGCATGGGAGTTATACAATTGTATATAATTGTACAGTTATACAATTATATATTTCACTGGATAATAAGCTAAAATGCATTCTGCTATTGGGCAAAAAACAAATATTTTATAGGAGTACATAAACATAAGCAAGACAATGAAAAAACCTCTTCTTGACACAGTACTAGATGGCCTTCACTTCTTGTATTAGGCAGTAGATATTAGGAAAAAAAATACAAAAAGAGTAGATCAGTTGGAGAACATCCAGAGAAGGAAAAGTCACTGTTCAGAGGTGTGGAAAATATAACTTCCAATAAAATGGAATAAAAATCATATTTAAGCAAAGAAAAAAATTGAGCAGAGACAAGCTAATGTGAAAAAGGATCTTCAAACTAGAAGGAAATAAGATCTTTCTGCATGTCACTTGTGAGAAAGGTCATTGCTTTTATCATAGCAAGGAACATTTACATTTGGCACAAGGGAAAAGTCTGGAGGCACAAGGAACATCAAATACCAGATTTCTTGTTGGAGAGGTTACAGAATTTAAATCTTATTGGACAAGAGAACCTCCTGGAGCAAAGCAACGATGAATTCTGCACAACAGCCTTCAAGACTGTGGGCTTAAAAATAGCTCTGAAATGTTGCCACAGAGACCATATAATATGCTGGTTAAAACTGCCTTAATATTTATAGAAGGAACTCTAAGACAACTTCTTAATGTTTACAGAAAGGATCCTAAGAAGTGGCAGAGCAAAGTAAATCACACATCAGAACAGACCTATTAAAGTAGAATGAAAATTATATAAAAACTGATAAGTGTGAGATAAGTTAGCTAGGATGCTATCAGAGATTTAGAGTCAGTTTTTAACATACAGAACACTTGAAACACAGCTGAGAAGCACATTTTTTCCTTTTGTCATTTCTTCATATACAGTCTT
>NW_010309877.1:28999-51618 GCF_000700745.2 Antrostomus carolinensis | reverse complement strand
AGAGAAAAGAGAACATATTCTTTACCCTCCAGAAGAGGTGCTATGTATCAATGGAAGTCCAATTTCAGGCAGTATTGGTAGCCCAGGACAAGCATCTCTTTGCCAGTGATTCTGCAGCTGGAGCATACTCTGAATGGACTGTGTCAGACATCTCTGGACATGCTCATTACCCACTGGAAAATAACCATTGCTCCCAGTCTGTCTCAGCAATTTCTCCTTTCCTTCATCTGTTTCTCTGCAAGGCCAATTCCAGAGCTCTGGAAGATCAGTAGACCCTACACCTTATTGAGCAGCTCTCCTGTGGTAATTTTACTGGTGAGGGGACAGATCCCTGATACACCACGCAAGTACTGAGCCTCAGCTGGCCCCAGCTCCCCTCTAGGTTCATGGTCAGTGTTTCTTAATGCCTGGCTAACGCTACCTGGACTGAGGAAAATAATAAACTTAATTAAAGCATGTAAAGGGGAAAGACTTTCAGAACAGCCTGGTTTCTGATGGCAGGACTCCTGTTGCAGACCTATAAGGAATAACCTTACTGATGAAAGAAGTTAGCTTTCCTCTTGTGCCCAGAGCATCAGGGAAATCTGCAAGGCAGTGGCTGTGTCTGAGCTGTGCTTGGATCAGATAATCACACAGATTGTGGTGTGAAGAATAAAGCCATTGGTATCTTCTTAGAGATGAACGTGCTGAGAGCTACTCATTTTACAGTTTCAGCTCTCCTCCTCCTTCCTGGATGGAAGTCACAGAAACCAATTCCCAGTCTGCAAAGGATTTGCTTTCTCTTAAAGAAGCTCTTGGTTGCTAAGCAGTAACTATGTGGGCATTAGACCTCCACAAAAGTTTGGGGATCTGCCTCAGCAGAATGTCATGGTGAAGCTCAAACATCCCACTGAGACGTGATTATATGCAAGTTTCCATTCTGTAGTGCTAATTTTAATGCAACAGCTTAACATAGATTTTTTGAAGGGGTTAGAGAGGAGGTTTTTTTTTAGAGAGCCTGGGCAGGTGGATTCAGCATGGTGATCAATAGTATGAAGTCTGTTTGGAACCCAGTAACTAGTGGCATACCCCAGGGCTCAATACTGGGTCCAAAATTGTTCAACTTCTTTATTGATGAATTGGATGATGAGGCAGAGCATACCCTCAGCAAGTTTGTTGATGACACCCTCAGCAAGTTTGCTGATGACACCAAAACTGGGAGCAGTGGCTGTTATGCTAGAGGTCAGGCTGCCATCCAGAGGGCCCTTGACAGGCTGGATAAATGGGGTGATCTTGTTCAACAAGGGAAATTTCAAGGTCCTGCTCCTGTGGAGGAACAAGCACCAGTATATGCTGGGGACTGACTGACCCTCTCCTTCATGTACCCTGTGTCCCTGGGGGGAACCAAGGGGGACAGGCAGGTGAGGAGGGCAGCCCCTGGGGCTGGCTGTCCCAAAGGGCTGCTTCTGCTGCCACTTTTCAGCCTGCAAGGAGGCCCTTTGGAAAGCTGTTTCCTCCCCTCTCCCACTGCTTTCTAGGGCTTTCTTTGCTTTTATGTTCTTTGAGCCAGGAGAGCTCTGAACATCTCTCTTGGCAGGACATGGCATCAGCTGCTGAGTAGGCTCCAGAGCAGAGTGGCTCTACCTCAACGGCCAACACCAGCCAGCTGCAGCGGACAGGGCAGTGGGAGACAGCGGCAAATGACCTGTTGCTCCATCTGCCTGGGCAAGAACCACAGCACAGACTGCATCAGCAGGTGCTTCCACACCTTCTGCTTTGGCTGCATCTGGCAGTGGGCTGCCACAAGACCCATGTGCCTGCTCTGCAGGCAGCCTTTCGACAACATCCTGCACACAGTGAGGGCAGACGACGAGTACCAGGAGGCAGTCCTGGTTGGCTTGTCTGCCCACCAGCAAAGGGCCGTGGCTGGGCAGTGGGTGTGCAGCAGATCCCCGCAGCAGTGGTACCACCCACACCCAGGGCCACCAACAACCAACCCACTGCTTGGAGAAGGGGGCCTGTGGGGAGGTACTAAGGGGCATGGGGTGATGCATCACCAGGGTGGCTGGAGGGGACCTGCAGGGTAGTGCCCAGCCAGCCTGGCTGATGGATCTGTTCCCTATGACCTGCTGGTGCTGTGAGCACAGCTGTTTAGTTCCATGGAAATTGAATAAAGATTCAGAAGCTTTTTGAGACATGTTTCTTCAAAAACCAAAGCACAAACCATTGCAGGGAATGCTTTCCTGCCTCCCCACCTGCCACTTCCAACCACCAGGGCAGAGCTGTCTAAGCCCCTTGAACATCTACTGGGCCGCCTCTCCTGAAGACCTGGAAGGCCAGCTGCCATGGATAGAGGCCGTGTTGGCAGCCCTCTCCCTGCTGGGTCCTCCTGCTGACACCTCTGCATCCAAATGGCCCCTGCCATCCTCCAGTCACAGACCTCTGAGCCTTTCTCTGACATATCTCTACAAAAGGAGCCCAACCCCCCCAGCGTCAAACACTGTAGCTGTGGCTGGGAGGCAGGAAAGACTTTTTTACCTTGAAGGTCACAGATCAATGGTACAGGCTGCTCAGAGAACTGGTGGAGTCTCCATTCTTGTACATCTTCAAAAGCTGCCTGGACATTGTCCTGGACAACCAGGTGTGGTTGGCCCTGCTTGAGCAGGGAGGTTGGACAAGACAACCTCCAGAGGTCCCTTCCAACCTCAACCATTCTGTGATTCAGGTGATGGAGCTGTTAAATTGATAGGTCTTTGGGATTCAAGAGGAAAAGACCTTATCTTCCAAAGAAGCATAGGGAAAGATATAGACACATCTCGTTCGAGTTACTCATTAACTCTTAATAATGTGGCTCAGTAATGTTCCCCTGTCTTCTGCTGCAAGTTCCAAAAAGCCCATTTTTCTGAAAATTAAATATTCTTCCCCTCCCCTCAACCTCAGTCACAGTAACTGCTGTGCTGGCATAAAACTGCCCAAACACTCATCAGGGGCAACAGAGTCATACTAGGAGTGAGATCAGAGAAAATTGTGTTTAAAAAATTTGTCAGTCCTTCTTGTGAGGCATGATGTACTCCCACAATGCATACTTTGTAGACTAAAGTAGGAGAAAGTGAGAGCACTTCTCACACCATTTCACTGAATTAGTCACTTGTGAAAACAGAAATCAGTGTTATCACTACAGGCTGCAGGAGAAATCAGAAAGGAAATGTGATACTTGCTGTGGCTGCTGGTTTGCTTACTTGTAGATGTTACTCATTGTAGATGTTACTTTTGGCATGTGCAAGGGCACTGCAAGCAGGGTGCAAACATTTTAAAAGTAAAAAGTGATCATGTATTGGGTAATCCATGAACGGTATGTAGGATTGAACAAGCTATTGGGTGACTGTTAGTACACTTACCACACTGGTGAGGCAAACTAACAGTATTTGCTAGCCAAGCAGGCAACATTCAGGAGGGGTGATACACTGTAGAGTCTGGTACTACACCAGAGCTCACTTGGATTCATGGTACTAGCATCTTCCCTGCCTTGGAGGGAATGGGGGAGCTTGTAGAAGTGGTTACAGAGTACCACTTGCACAGGGCAAGTCAAGAATTTCCTTATAAAGCAGTTTTGCATTTTAAAAAATTGCCTATTTGTCAAAGCTGGACTGAGCAAATTTCAGTGAGACTTGTAGAACAATAATTGCACTCTTCCAGAATTACAGTAAGAGACATGAATCTGTGGAATTGATGTAAGTTGAGTGCTTGTCACACTTTGCTACCATTTCTGGTTGTGGTTAGAAGTTATTGCTTTGTGGAGACCAGCTGTTTCACATGCCAGCACATTCTATACTCTTTCTGCCACCTGATTTGAAACTTGCTTTTCCATCATTCCTTTGTTTTTGTTCCCATAAGTGTAGAAGTCAGGGGCTGAGGGGAGTGATTTAACAGTTTACTCTGCTGCACCTCTGCAGGGCTAAGAAAGTGCAACCTCACTCCAGCATCACAGTCCTTTTCAGCGGCTCCCTTGATGGCAGTCCTGAGGAAGCTGGCCTTGATGGCAGCAGCATCTGTCTTGCTTCTCACCGTTAACCTCTTCTTTGTCTACAAACCAGACTGGAAGCCTCGGCTGAAGCAGGCAGTGAATCCAGGATGGCTGTTCCACAGATCTCAGCTGCAGGGAGTATCCAAGGAACCGGACTACGTCAAGCTGTAGCGTGGGAACAGTTGCTCCAGATTCATTTCAGTGCCACAAGTCTGACATAATGTTTGCTTTTCCAACAGGTGGATGTCATCCATTGGGTTCATATGTAGTCTAATTAACTGAACATTAAAAAGAGGAGTTAGATGTGCTGTTACGTGTGTTACAGGTTAAATAATACAGGCCCCTGGTCCTAACATCCAGCATATTTCTCTTGTTTATTCGCTCTTTTCTTTGTGCAATAAAAGTAAGCATTCACATCTTCCTTGTGTTATGACTCTAAAACATGTCTAGGTGTTTGCTTCTCTATGCTGACACCCCACTGTCTACACATGGGTGGTGCCAATCATGGATTTGCTGCTTTGTCAGCATTCTCTTGAGGGTTACAGCCACAAGGCCTTTTCCTTTAACCCATTCCTTCATAATCTTTACTGTCCTCCATAACCCCTGCACTGCAGATAACAGAACTGCCTTGCAGTTTCAAGGTGGTATATGAGCAGAGTGTGTGCACCACCTTAAAACACAGATAACTATCTCTAAAAGGCAGGTAACTAAGTTAAGCTTGAGAAGTTAAAGCCAACCTGTTTAACTCAAGATCAAAACTACATTAATTAAGGGAAGAGTTTCACTAATATGAAGATCTTAAATAATTTCTAGTCTTATTTGCAAAACAACAGTGTAAAAGTGATGACAAAGAGCTTTGTGTAACTGCTTGGGATTTCTTGTAACTCATTTTGCTATTAGCAGAGATCCTGCTTTTTTTGAAGATGAATACACTATAATGCAGTTGGAAAGCAAGCTTTCAGTAGCAGAGCAACAAATGCTTTCTTACAGGGGACTGGGGAAGAGGACTTACCCCCCAAACACACCCCACCCCCACTAAATTCAATGTGTTATACCTACCTTTATCCTGTTAACCCAAGCAGATGTACTTCAGGCATGATTAAGGCCCAAAGTAAGCCCTTCCAGTATGAACATTCCTTGCAGCAGAAGTACTGTTCAGATGCAATCTAACTGCTGTGCTTCTTCTGTGGGGATTTCCAGGGTCCAGTAGCCATGGAAGACTAACTGGAAGAAAAGTCGAGGGTATTTTTCCACCATGGATGTGCAGTTGTCTTGGGAATCTCACACTTCAAAGAATTGTCTGATTTATTGTTCTTCAATTGCCTAAATGAGTCATGTATGATCAGCAAGTCCAACCTATTCAGGTTCCACAGATTTTACTGAACACATGCAACAATAACTGCAGTGCCATGCAGCAAGGTGAGTCTCACTAAATTGCCCTCACAGAATGTAGCATCAGTTTCTGCTGGAGCAGCTCATGACAGAAGTATATGGCCCTGAGCGAAAAACCATAATTTTTAACTTGGGCTGTGTGACACAATGGGCTTTTTGTTTTAACTACCAAGAAATGCCACAGTTTAACTTTCAAAATCTACTTCTATACTCTAGCAAGTAACACCCTTTTATGTACCTGGGAAGGCTTTTTTGTTCCTGTAACTGAACTACAGAAAAATCTTTACCTACCTCAACACATATCCTTTGCTTTGAAAGGAAAGCCCTCACTTGGTACATGAAATACCAATACAGATTACTTCCTAAGCTGTAGCAGCCATTTAATATTTATTTACACTGCTAGTTACACAACTGACCTGTAATATTTTTATTAATATGTGTTTCAGATTTAAAAACCCTTAATGGATAAAGAGTGATAGTAATAGCCAGTATGGGACACCAACACCAATGGATGTGTCAGAGTAGCATGCAAAGTATTGAGAGTTTATTTGTATTTGTTATTTTTCTTTTGAAGGCTGTGCTTCATTCTACAAGTATCACTTTTCAGGTTGGTTTTTTTTGTTGTTTGTTTGGGTTTTTTTAAGGATAGCAGGAAGCAGACAGACATATCTAAAATGTAATTACAGTATTAGGTAAAATAATCTCTGTTAATTTCACTTCAAAATGTGGTTTTATTGGTGGAGAATAGGAAAACAAGAGGGACTAGATATGCATCATGTCTGCTGAACTGGGCTCATTAAGTGATGCAAGGCAGACTTTTACAACTTCAGAAGGCTGGCTATATAAAGGGATGCTCAATAAAAGTCTCCTTTTACCAGCATTGAAAAGGTCCATAAAAGCCACAGCATTAAAAGACACACTGGCTTCTTGCCTGCTCAGCAGAAGCCACTTCTCTCCGGTACCTGTTACAACTGGGATCCAGCTCTCCGTATCTTGCTCCTCAGTAGCATGGTAACAGCCTGGCAGGTTGAAATTCAGCTGACCACTGCATTAATTGTGTATGACAAGCTATGAGTGACTTCTACCTCTGCTTGCAGGACTGTTTCTTCAGGGTTGAGAAGAATATGGTTTAGAAACACAGCACCTCTCTAATACAAGTCCTGAAAAGGAAGGTGTCATTTCTGCACAGACACTATCCAGAGTGGGACTGCACTTGAAATGGTGCATTTTCTAGTTGTTGACAAAATCATTGCAGGTCTGGGGTGGACATCTGGTCTAGTTCCTTCCATGTTGTTCTGCTGTAGGAACTGCACTCCGGGGTGGTCTCTGGTCAGCAAATGCTACTTTCCACTATGGTAGAAAATTGGACAAACTCAGCATGAAAAATGAAGGTACTTTTCTAGTTCAATCTGCCTTTTATGGCATATGGTTGGAAGTGTAAGAGATGTTCTCCCTGTTACTGGTTGTGTGACTATCTGAGCATACTGAGCTTCTTGATAGCTACTAGATCCATCAGTAAAATGACAGCAATGTAATCATGATTCCACCACAGAATGTGATTTTTCCAATCCAGTTTAAACCTCAACATGGCAGAGGTCCTACTTATTATTCTGAAATGAGGGTGATTCAAAACAATCATAATTTCATGTTATTCTTAAATCAATCTTTACATATCCATTTGAAACCCTGCAGTGCTAACAGAAATAATATTTTACCTGTGTGTCACAGACAATATCACAGTATTGTGGATTTAGTAACAGTTTATTGCTACTGTGCCATACTGGGTCTGTGTCTTACAACAGGATTAGTAATAGCATATAATTAAGATCCACAACAGTAGTGGGGAGGGGGAAGTTTTTAGTGTACCTATTTCTAAAATAAGGTGTCACTAGAGGACATTTTCAGTAAAAACAGTTAAATTTCAGTGATATTTCCCTTTTTAAAAAGAGCTAGGGCAAGAGTAAGGTTGTGCCTGCATGCGTGCACTGCAGCTTGCAAACTCATTACCAAGTTCCTCTGCCTCATGTTGCATGGAAGCATTAAACTCTCTCTGGAGGAGAGAAACCTAAGCAAAACTTGTGGATCAATCTACTGATACTAGCAATATTCCAGGTCAGCACTATTTTAACAGTAGAATTTAAAGTGAATTCCTGAACTTGGTACCACTTTGAGCCCATCAGGCAGGTGAAAGATCACAGCAGAGATACCTCTAGGCTTTCCAAGGGCAGGGGAGTTTGCACCGTGTAGTGTCTAGCAGCTTCATTGTGGCTTTCAGGACCTGCTTTCCTCATTAATATGAATTTTCTCTCTGTACTGAATCTTATTTCTTGCATATAGTGTTTGTTCATTGTTCACCATCTCTCCAAACAAGATATTCTCTCTAGGCATTTCTTCATTTGGCATAGCTTAGTGCAGATCAGATTTAGACATTCAAATCAGTACAGTTTAGGCTCTTCAAGTTACATTTTCAACTTCAAATAATTTATCCATCTTTCACATAAGCAGTAAGTACACTCTTTGGTATTGCCCAATCCAAAAGCTGAATCTTATACAAAAATTAGAAGAAAAGAGAGTCAGGCAGTTTTTCAAGTTGAACTAAATATTTCTAAGAATGAGCCGTCTCCAATAAAAAAACATTTTACCAAGCTCAAATGTTGCAGTAGTGCCTGACTATAGATGAGGCCTTTGCTTTCCTTGTTAGAACCGCTATTTACTAATACACAGTTACCTTTGACAAGGCAATTGCTTATTGCTTTCACTGAAAAAGCCACTCAAATAATTTCATGTCATTTTGCTCTCCTCACTGGCTGTCCCCTTGGCAATACGTCGCTTTGATGTCCATGAAGCAATTCCACTCTTGGGATAACAGAGTCAAGGGTGACGAGAATGCAGGTAAAATCGCCCCAAAGCTGTGATTTTTCTGGTTTAATTCAAAGCATCATGTTAAGCTCTGGAGATAGCCAAACCTCTGGTGAGCTCACTGGCTGTAGGAGCCTGAGAAATGCACCCTGCCAACACAACTGACCTGCCTGTTAGTTTATCACCATCTGCTCTGTGTGAGTTTTCAGCCTGCCATCTGCCTCCTCCTCCTCAGCCTTCATGTTAACTACCTCAATAAGCTACCCTCAAAACTGGACCTTTTTCTCATCATCCTGCACACCTTTACAAAATACTCACTTAAGCTGACAGGGCATTACCCTCAACTCACAACTTTGGCATTCTCTAATTGAAATGCCAAAAAGAGCTCTGGCTTAAAATAGGTGGTCACGGGATCTTGTTTATCTTGCCTCAACCGTCCTGCCTGAGCCTGCTATGACAGTGTGGAGTGTGGTGCTTCTGGGACACCAAGCATATAGCAGGCTAAAGCAGCAAGCACATGCCTTGGTGGTGTTAAGTCATAAATAAAACAGCAGTAGCAGGCATCTCCTCTGGGCATAAAAAGCAGAAGCTTCCTTGTAACCCATTTAAGTCCTCTCTTCAGAAGCAAACCCTCTCTGTTAGACTCTGAAATCTGCTTTACTTCATGGAGTACAGCTCTTCCACTGAGCTCAGAAATGAGCCTGGCAGTGTAGTCCCCTGCGGCAGAAATCTCCAGAGCAGGCACAGCAAGAAAAGCACTGCCTGCCTGCCTTTAGATTAATTTCCCCCCAGGATTCACGGGTGTTGGCATGACCGGCACTTGTGCCCTTGGGGCAGACAAGAAAATAGCTGTACCACCTATGTGTTAAGTGCTTAGAAAAACGGTTTGAAAAAGCCAAGGGGGAAAATCAGCATCCTACTCCTCTGCGGCACCAGCCATTTTTAGTCTGTGTTGATGGCCGCAAGACAATGTGCTTTGCTGGTGTGATGCCAGTGCTAGTGTAGATAACAGGAGGGAGCAGGATAGATACAGTAAAATGTCCACAAGCCCGAAATGAGGAGCATCAAATTGGCAAGTGCAAAAGTAAAAAGCAGTGATGGAAAAGGGGTGATTCGCAAGAAGCTCATTGGCAATTTGACTCTAGGGTCCCAGGTGGCAACCTTTCCTTCACCATCAAAACCACCTAGCCAGCAAACTGAGGGTGAAAAACATAGGCAAGACTTTTACCACTACTATCAAGTTTCCTCATACATGTGTTTCATAAGTACCTATTTAGAGGTACAGATACTTAAGGACAGCGTCAGGTGTGTGAGCCTGCTGTGAGCAGGGTAGGTAGGTGTTGCATACTCAAACTTTACTTGACTGATAGGAGGACTAGTCTGGGACTCACTCATTTTGGAAATGTGCAGATTTCTAAGTTTCCAAGTTTTCTTAATTTGTTCATTTAAAATAAAGACTTAGCAAACAATAACACAAGATATATTAACCTGCAGAATGGTTCCGTTGTTTAAATTTTTGCACATTTTTCAAACATATCACCCTGGATTTTGGCTCCTACTGTCCTGGCAAATGAAGAAATTATGGCTTTCATGTATTGCAGTAAGAGATGCATTTATTTTATACACAGGTTCATCATCAACTTTAAAAAGACAGATAGCACTGTCATTATTTTCACAGGGAAAGTATGTTTCCATCCCTCCCTTAATGTTCATACCTAACAAAACTTTTTTTCCCCTCAAAAGTACTGCTGTGTATATCACTAGGTGCATGCTCTATCTGAGGGAGTCGATTTTCTCTCCAGGCTCAGGGTGATTATGTGGCTGAGCACTAACTACAATTTCTGGTGATGTGGGGGAGAGCTCTGTGCGTGGCATTCATCAGTGAAGACTGACACCTCCCTTCCCCTCCCAGTCCCCTGACACTGTAATTGTCAGTTTTCCTGAGGGTGTGAAGCAAGGGGATTAGCTGTGCTTCACAAACTCTGGCAACTCCATCCCCGTGTGCAGGGTAAGCACTCCAGCCTTCTCCAGGGCAAAGGCCGGGTGAGCAGCATCAGTGAATTTGTGCCTGATGGCAAGCAGCATCAGTCCTCTCTCTGCATTGAAGAACAACAGTCTGCCACCACTGTAATCCAACAGGACACCAATCCTGTCCGGGTGTTCTGTCACATGGACGTCGCTCATCACACCAGTGTGAAGAAACCTGTAAAGAAAGCTACGGGAAAATGGAAACCAGAATACAGTGAGGCTCCTCATGGTGATTTACCAGAAATAACCTACTGCTTCATTCCCACCTATTAGCAGGTGGCCACATACAGCAGCATATCATGTGGCATTTTGCGCTATATGTAAGCAAAGCGAATGCGGCATTGCTTCAGAGCCCTGTCTGGTACTGATGAGCCCTTTCACTTGGCATCTTTGGACCCTCAGGATAAAAGCAGACTTGCTGTAGTCGTATTCATCTATATCTTTCTTACCAAATCTCTTTGTGGGGATTTAAACATGAGCTCAGCTTTGGCAAAACTCTTTGCATCTCAGTTGTTTCATTTAGGTAGTTATGGTCATCCATCTATATGATTTCACACTAAAAAAACATACTTGTTTAGATCAAGAGCACCTTTACACCATTAATAGGGTGTAACCTTACAAACCTCCAAGCAAGCTGGCACTGTCTCACTGAGGACTACCCCAGTGCTCAGCAGTCCTGCCACAGTAGCAGGTAGGTACCTGTCACTGTGGGGGACAAGGCAGGAGAAGGCATTCCCTGTGGAGTCTTGACATCTCCTGCAGATGAATATAGTTTCTAAAAAGACTGGATTTATGGAGATAAATACACTTGCTGTGATTTTGTGAAGCAGTTCAAGATATTAGCCTGGACTGACAAAGCAGTAGCAAATAAGTTTTCAAAGTTTTATTCACTGGCTAGGTGAAGGGCAGTAAACTGGTCTGTTTGAGATTAATTTTATTTTTTAAGGTTTATAAGTTTTTTTTAATTAAGAGGAAGTCTAAAGCTCCTTTGTAGTTGTCCTTTCCTAATTACTCAAATTTGCAGAAAGAAAGCAGACTGATTCTTTCTGCTCTTGAGATTCTTGAAGATGGCCAGCTTTATTTACATAAAGGACAAGTAATTTCCCAAGCACCTAGACTGACTCAGTTTTACCTGGTTTGTGTAGGACAGCACCGCATGCACCAGGAGGTATCACTCAGCCCCAGGACACTGCTCTGTGATGTTGTCTCATAGCAAATCCCAATCCTGTAGCTTCTGCAGGCAGAGACAACTATTTCCCAGTAATGATGTCCTCGAGCAGGCAGCAGCTCACCCAGGACTGAAGGAAACCTGTTTGTGGAAGAGGTGTACAGTAACATGAGTGCCGTGGTAGACCAAGCATACTGTGATATTTCTTAGAGTCATGTCACCCAGCTGCATCTAAAATTACTACTAGATTGGACTCTGTTCTTCTAACTGCAGAGTTTTATCAAGGATTTGAATGCAATCACTGAGAGCCATTTCATCTTTGCACAGGGATTAACTCATCTTGAGGGCTGAAAACTATGCAACTTTACCCAAAATTGTATGAAGCTAACAAAAGGTGGAAAAGGTGACTTTGGAGGCAAAAAAGGCCTCAAATTCAGCAGGCATTTTCAAACTAGAAAGCTTGGCTGTTTTAAGTAGACACAGTGACAAACATCTTGTGTGCATTCAGCTGTGACAGTAAAAAAAAAAAAAGTTCTTAAGCATTACCTTTTAAGAAGTCATATTAGTATGGCACAAGTGGACCTGTGCTTGTGATGGAACTGACCAAAAAAAGTAATGTTTGCAATGGATGGAGGTAGCCTGGTACAATCGTTCTAACACATCCTGGGAGCACTGCCTAGTTCTTCAAAGCCACAGATGCTTTGGAAAATGTTGCCAATAATGCCCTCAGTAAAGGAGCAAAGTAAAAGGATGGATTATTTCTACCCACAATATTTCAAAAGTAAAGACACATCTGGCCTTCTCAGGGAAGCAACAAGTTGCTTTGAGACTTGCTTTAAGCAACAGGTTTAAGGTTTAAGCAGTGACAATGGGCTGAGGCAAACTCAGCAATCCCAGTAGACACCACTGTCTTTGACCTTCTGCAGGTTCCTCAGTGCAATACCGAACTTCTCCCAGCACCTGTATCAATGCTGCTCCTGGCTTATAGAGATATTGCAGTCCTTGAAAGGGGAGTCAATCACACAATGTCCAGGGGCTGCATGACTGAAATGATTCAGTTCTTCTACGAAATTAGTTAGGACCATATGAAAACTATCAAGTGAAGGTGGTCATGCTTGTCATGCTACTGCTCACTCACCCAGTAAATTTGGCTTTCTCAGGAAGGCAGATCACTGTTGCATTGGAGGAGATTTGCAAAGTGGGATGGGCTGTGTCGCTCAGCAGGTGAAATCGAGTTCCTGGTACAATTCATGACAAAGAAACACCAGTTCTGAGAGGCTGGCAACGTTAACATAAGATTAATTGTAAAATGTTAAGCAACAATTTCTGCCATTTTAGCTGGACAGAGTTGTGTCTGCTGGCAGGTAGGAGTGGCAGAAAATTGGGTGCAAATGCAAGGGCTCTCCCAAACTGTGCCTGATTGGGACAGCAGTCTGTTATTCATAAATGTAGCTAGGTGATAAAGAAGTCTTCAGTATTCAAGAAGGCTGAATAATTTTCAATCAAGTGCTTTTTCAAAATAGCAAATTTGAATTTTGAGGCTGGTTTGAAAGAACCATACATGATCAAACACTATTTATCTGGAAAATTTAAAGCTTAAATCTTCCATTACATTTTAAAGCTGCTCTGCATTCTTCCCCATCCTTGAAATCCAAACTCCATAAGGTTTTAATTTCATGGGGTTTTTTAAAGATCATAGCATTTTTTATTAGAATGTGTGCTACCAAACTCAAGCAAACTGAATAATTTCATATCTCTGACCAAATTAAATATTTTTATTTCTGAAGTCAGATCAGTTTTACATTGACATAAATTTACCAACTTCAAGAGAGGTTGCCTCTGATTGTGCTAATTTTAAGTAGATAAAATACAATCCCTTTAACCTCAATAACTTTCTTACTTCTGTATGGGAAAGTTCAACTAGATTTCCAGAGGAAAATGCCATCTTTGGCTGTTTTGCCCCTCCATCCCATTATTCTAACATCAGAAAACAGTGATCTACCTTTAGTTGAGATGAGAGCTGCTTCACTTTGTTCGCTTATCCCAAACAGGTTGACAGTCCTCAGGTAGAAGAAATAGTTCACATTGGGCTCCAGG
Organism: Antrostomus carolinensis; assembly: GCF_000700745.2. Taxonomy (NCBI): domain Eukaryota; kingdom Metazoa; phylum Chordata; class Aves; order Caprimulgiformes; family Caprimulgidae; genus Antrostomus; species Antrostomus carolinensis. The sequence goes on along the minus strand of NW_010309877.1, from coordinate 38,071 downwards.
GATACTTTCAGTTCAGGTCTCTTTATACCAGAAAAAGATCTGCAAATTTTAAAGAATTTCATGCATGAAAATGTATGCAGATGTGCAAACCAGGACAGAATAATTTATACAAACAGCTAAGCCACCTAACAATATTGTTGACTACTGAAAGAACAGGCACCAAGGAGAAACTCCAAATTGGAAAGGTGAACACTGTTTTCACAAACAAGTGGGTTATGTAGGAGCTTCAGCATTTTAACTGAGGGATCCTCCTTACTTTGACAAATTTCCAGGCTTTTGTTCCTGTACCACCTTCTCACTCAGTGCAGTCATTTGGTGTAATGCTCACTTCATGTTCATTTTGCAGCATAAGTCATCATATAAAATGCAAGCAGCATGAAATCAAATTCTCATCCACCTCCTGTAAAAAGGCTGCATTACAAAATGAACAAGCTTCTGAAGAAAAAAAACCCCTGTAATTAATTCAGTTGCATGGCAGTGAATGCACTTGTTATGCTTGTACTGATCCAAAAGAATGGATACCCTTATGAACTCCTTGCTCACAAATTGTTCATCAACAAAGCCTTGGCTCTGTCTCCCTCATGGTGCTGTGCACCCTAACAGGCTGGTTTTGCAAGAGGTAGCAGCAGGGGGAGCTGCCTTTGCTGAGTGCCCTGCTTTGACTAAGTCTCCCCTTTGTGATGCCGCAAAAGCTCCAGCCCTCACATCCTCCACTGCTGATGCCTTGACACACTGCGGGAAAGTGAGAGTCAGCACCCACTCAATCTGCTTCATAGGCGCTTTGAAGTGCCATTGTAAGTACTTTGGATGGCTAGAAAAATCTCAGTTTTATTTTCTATATTGTCAGGAGTATGAAAGATTGGCTTAACAAATTCTCACACACTGAATCCTGATTTTCCTCATTTTTGCCTCATATGATAATGGCAAAACCAGACAGTATATACCTACCACATTGTATGCCTGCAGGTAAAGATTGTTTATCTGTATAAATAGATTATTTCCTCTCAGTAGTGCTTATAGGAATCTTCAAGGTAAGTATTTAAATTTTCAAATGTAATGCAGGTCTTTTGAGATAAGCCCCCTGTCCTTTTCACTGTAAAATTATAATCTCAGTAGTGTGAGGAAGGGCTGAATGCAGAAGTCTTGCTCTGCTTTCCAGCAAATTAATGAACAGGAGACATGCCTTTGGAGTGGGTGCAAGGCACTTTCCTTTCCACATCAGGTTTGAGAGTGGAGCCCAGCACTGTCTCCCACCTCCAGGTAATGTTTCTAGGGGGACCTAGATTAAAAACAAATTACCTTTTCCAGCACCAATTACTGTGACCCCAGAGGAGGTAAGGCAGGCAAGTCAGCAGTCAGATCATTGCTATTCATTTGTAGTGACTGTTTTTCCACGTATGTCCCACCAGAGAGCAGTATAATCTGAAGAATAACCAGTGCTCATCCATCAGCATCTGTTTCTGCTGCATTTATCACACCAAGGTAAAATCGCACAGGCCTACACATACCAAATTCCTGCAAACACCACATAGAGCTCTGCGTCTAGGAGGATCGCATCCTGGGGAAAGACTGGTGCATCATCCTTATTAGTTTGGAAACATGTATTTTGTATTGACAGCTGTCATAAAAAGTTATTGAAAGTATTGAGAAAAAGTACTGGGTGCAACTGTGATTTTTTTTTTTTTTTTTTTTTTTTTTCCCAATTTGAAAGCATTTCAGAGAGTTTGGGGCTCTTGCATGATCACCAGGGAGCCATGCTGCCTTTGGGGAATGAGTTACATTAATGCTGAAATTGATGCAGTAAACAGAAACGGGTTGCCCAAACATGGTAGCAACTGCACAGTTTGCTTCACCCTCATGACTAATCAAAGCCCCAACCACAAGAGCACTTCATCAAGGTATCAGGAGCTCAGCAAGCTGATCGGTTCTTACTGAAAGGTTCAGGGAAGAGGTAGAACCTGATGAGTTGCCTGATGAGAACCTGAGATCTTTAGACTTGAAAGACGAAAAAGGCTCATTTAAGTATAGGGGACAGGAGAAAAAGGAAAGATGAGTGGAAGAAAAAAAAATATAGGACCTGAGCAAGGAGGCAGGTATAAAAGAAGTGAGAGGAAGGGAAACAAGGATGGAAGCAGAGGAAGGGGAAAGGAAGTGGGCACCTAAGCTTTGAAGAAATTTGTCCATGATTCCTAGAAACATCTCACCCAATCTGTTCCTTAAAAGCACCATCCTGACATTTTTTTTGTGTGAATCTGAAGCACAGATCATCAGAAAGAAGTTTTGAACCAACAGTTACAAATGAGATGAAGGGAGGATATGCTAAGCTGTTAATTGGAAGCTGTTTGTGGTGACATGTAGATCAATGTGTCTGAAGCACAATCATGGCCTCTATATGGCTCTTTCTTCTCTCTTTTGGAAAATGCCATGTAAGCCACTGTCCTTCTAAAGAAATTAGGAGATCTTTTTTCACTATGTGCTATTTAACTGATGGTTAGTTAATAAAACACAAAATTGTTTCTAAAACCAAGTAGATAGGTACATTCCAGTGTAATGAGTAGATCTGGAGTATTTACACTCTGGAGTGTGGATCCAAGAGCCTGAGTATTCAGAGAAGAGTTTGGGTCCAGGCAATTGCAGAATAGGGTCACCTAAGAAAAAGAGCCTATCAATTTTAGCTATGATTAAGGCTTAAAAAACAGTCCTGCTACTGCCAGCTAATGAAACAGAATATGCCAACAAGAAGAAATTTCATTTGCAATACTCTGAGCCAGCTCTGAGCTCACAAGAGGCTGTTGTGAAGAAGAAATAGATTTTGCTCTTGCCTCTCTTTCTGTTTAGAGGAAAGGGTGAAGGAGGGAAGTGAATACTGAGGGCTCCCCAGAAAAAACTAGTTTGTCATGCTTCAGGTTGATCCTGCAATCAGTGATAAAAAAGCAAGGATGAGGAGAAGGTATGATTACTGCTTAGCTTACAGAATTGAGGTTATGCATAGGAGAAGGGAAGGGAAAATGCATCCTGACTATGATGGGGAAAGCCTGTTTAATTTCCAAGTTCCTGTAATAACCATTGCAGCTAGATCTTTCTCAAGCTCACCTGAAGTGTTAAACTGTGCAGTTTTGGTCATGAAAGAAAGAAAAATCCACCTCCAACATTTTTTATGTCAGCTATTTTCTACTTTAAATACAACTGCCAACGATGATTGGAAACATGTTATTATCAAAGCATGAGGCATCCTAGCCTTTAGTCTAAATGTTATCGTATTTACGCTGTCCCCACAGTGCATAGAAATTCCAGAAATATTTGAAGTTAGATATTTCAAGTATCTCCTCTTATTCCCTCTCTTTAGAATAGGAATCTTTAAGTCTCAAAATCCAGTCTCCAAATTTCAGGTATGTGCTATTCAAAGCAGAACAGAAAGAAGTTACTTGTTTCTTCACCTTTAAATTGCCAAGGAATATTATTAGTAGTAGTTGTTGGTTAAAGTTGTGATTTTCCTGGGTTTAGAGAAATCTGATGCTGTGTTTTGATGCATATCTCTCATCAGCACCCTCATTTATTTCAAGGAAACAAAGTCTAGAGAATATTTTTCAATATTGCATCAGCCTGGCAAATGAGATGCCTCACAGTGATTCAGAACACCCTCTGTGACATAATTGTAATCTCCACCCCCAAGACCCCACTCAAACGGCATCTCCAGACCTGTGCTGATACCACTGATGTGGAGTTAGAGCTGAAAGTATACAAGCTTCTCAAGATGCCTGTAGAACCACACAGAAGGGTTGTAACATGGGTGGAAAAATGCTCTTAAAGTTAAAAATAAAGAACAAATAGCTCTGAGTTCGCCCCCAGCCGTGCTGCATGCTTCCCTTCCTCTCTTCTGTCCTGGCTCTGGATGTCTTGGAGTTCAATCTCAAAGCACCACCTGCAATGGTCCTCACTGCTATCTCAGGCAGCAAGTCCAGCACACCCAGAGGGGAAGAAGATTCCCTATTTTCCACACCTTGCTCCCTGAGCTGGCAGGACAGTCGTGGGCAGCGCAACAGGAGGGAGGCTTGCTCTCCTTTGTCCAGTGTTAGACCTGTTCTACAGGTAGATGGAAAATTTTGGTTACTAGTAGTGCCAGTCTTGCATTGTCAGAGTGGATGACATTCACTCACTTCCACTTTTACGAACTCAGTGTACTAATTTCTGCCTCTCTGAGTCTTACAGATTTCTCAAGATGTGATATATGGTTTCCATCTGAACAGCCCACACACCTAATCCCTGGACTACATTTCTCAGTGTTCCATCTTCCACCCACAGCTCCATTGACTTCTCAACACAAAGAGGCTGAATGTGGAGAAAATAGCAGAGCTCTGGAAATGGAAAGAAACACTTCAAAGCCTCATAAAGATTCTGGAAATAGAATCAGTCCAGGAAGGAGCTTTAAAACCACAGCAGCAGGCCAGGGACTCATTGTTGCAGGAAAATTATGGTGGTTTTGTATGAAACCATGTCCCTCAGGTGGCAAGATGGCAAGGAGAAAGAACTCAAAGATTTAGTTTGTTTTGTTTTAAATGGTCTTTAGAAGGAAACTTTTAATGAGTATTTATTTCCAAATGTTCTTCAAATTCTCTCCTTAGGGAGCTGGGACTGCTCCAGGACTGCTCCAAGGACCTCCTCAGAGATATTCAAAAGCTGCCTGGGTGACTAGCTCTAGGTGGCTCTGCTTGAGCAGAGAGTTGGACTAGATAACCTCCAGAGGACCCTTCCAATCTCAACCATCTTGTGATTCTGTGATAAGCTGAAGGCTACAGTGGGCCAGTCCAGACCAGGGGCTCCATGCACATCTCTGGCTGTTTGATGGGGGCATTTCTCCTTGCCTGCTCCCTTGGCAGTCTCCCTTGCCTTGGATGAGCTCCCAGAATGATATGTGCAAAAGCAGCCTTGTGAGATGAACCATGCTGCTTTCTCCAGGACTTTCCTTGGATGTCCTTCCTTCACCTCTGCTTTCCTGCTATGCCCCCAGCAACAGTTGTACAAACTTTCCAGGGTTGCTGAGAAATGTATTTGAACTCCCACACAGGGACTGGGAAATTGCTCAATTATGGGGCCATTGGAAGCATGAGAGGTACAGTTTGTCTGTCAAAGGGCTCTGCATTTGGCTGGTCTCCAAGATGAGTGTTGCCCAGGATACCTGTGAAGGGCAAACTCCAACCTTTCAAGGAAAGCAACCAGAAGAACTATAGCTTTTTCAGGCCCAAATGCTGCTAGGTGTGCATAAAGACACAATTTTATTCCACCGGATATAGGTACCTGACTTAGGAACTCTAAGCTCCCTAAAGTACTTCCAGAAGGTAACTTCTCACTATATCATCTACATAATGAATTGATTTCTAGTCCTAATAAGCACCTTGAGGGACTTGGATGGGAGAAACACAGGCAGTATGTTCCATCTACAAGTGCACTCTTTTTTTTCTTGGCTTTATGCAAAAAACTTAAATAGAAATCTTAAAAGTTAATTTCTCCATCACAGAAATATCATGTGATTTTCTTCATTATAGAAGCTTTTGAGTTTAAACTTGAGGTGCTGCTTTTGGAAAAGGAAAGAAGGGCATTGGTTTGAGGGAAAATAAGTGGTAAAAGATGGCCTTTGCCACTGTAAAAGGAGGCCGTAGCCCTTCTACAAATATAGAAATTTAACCTTCAGCAATTCTGAAAAAATTCATTATTTTGTCCTATGGGACTTTTTCACACTTGTCACAGTAAAAGACCAGCTTCTGCACACAGCAGGGAAAAAAAGTCAAACGTGACTCAGTATCATTATAAAGATGTTAGATTTTGCACAAGCTCACTTGAGAAAGGGAATAGGTTAGTTCTGGCAGCTTTTTTCCGCAGTTATCAGCACGCAACACCTCACTTAGAGAGTACAGAAACCAGCACACTTTCTGGTTCAGTTCTGAGTAAAAGACGCAATTCCAATTAACAGCAAAGAAATTTGAGGATAAACACACACCATAGCTTTTGGGAGCAGCCTGACCAACAGTGACTTTGACAGGTTGACAGGGACCTGATGGCCTCATGAAATTTTTATGAAGCAGAGCAGGTCCTGGCAGCCCTCCAAGAGACATAAGAGCTGGACAAGACCTCTCCTCGATTTCATTAGCACAGAACATTGGTACTGTATGGGAAAAAAGGTCTCCCAACCCCACAGAAATATTTTATTTCAATTTTTAGCATACTTTTGTAGGGAACAAGGCACACACAATTTCGGTGTTATACTTGCCTTCTAGAAATTCATAAACTCTTTAGTTCACATAACTAATTTTTACTGCAAGGAGTGGAGCTCTTCCCTGACTGCCAGATCTTCACAAAGTCCATGTGAACTAGCTGTCAGGTGAAGACCCCAATCAGGCTCCCCAGGAGGTGAAGACAGACAAACTCAGCTGGGCTGAGGCTCTTCCACAGGGTTCCATAGGGCAAGTTATCCCCCACCTCCCAAAGCTTCTCAGACCTCTGCAACTGTGTTTTGCTGGAATGTTGTTGTCATTAAACATCAAAAATTGCTGAGCCACAAGGACAGACAGAACACCACATAATTTTCTCTGCACTTCAACACAGCACATGGTTTCACGGCTCAGTGGTACCTACATTCCAGCCCACTCTCTTCTACACAGCATAGACTTAGTGTAGGGGAAACCAGAAAGGTCTGGCATAAGGAGACACCAACCCCAATTTCAAAACTGCTCTTTGTGTTGCTTTTTGATCCCTGAAGCATGCCAGCAGAGCTGGACAGTCCTGGGCTCAGATGTGTTTTGGGAGGGATCTCCCCACACATCCAGAGAGTAGATGGGTCACGAACATTACCAGGACAAAATATCATCCTCACTATGCCCCAGGCTGGCTCCTATCTTGTTCACCACAAAGCAGATAGCAAACTGGGCTAGGCTCCTCCATCCTGCTCCTTCGCATGGAGCTCAGCTGCCCTCCCCTGCCCTGCCAGGGGCTGTGGCAGCTGTGGGGCAGTCATTGCTTCCCCAGCCAGCACAGACCTCCAACTTCTGGTTGACTGCAGACAGTGTAACATCTTCAGTGTTTTGGCCCCAAATGAAAGGGACTGCCCGGTTAAGCAGAATAAAAAGGAAGTATTTTTATATCTCAGCCTAATCTCATGGGTTAGTGCTGTCCTCAGCATGCAGAAGTAGACTTCTTCCTTGCACAGTTGAAGGCAGAATAATCCCCTGCATAATGACACACCATCTGGGAAATGCTCATTAGCGGCTGCCTAATCCGACCGAGTGGCGCTTGTGACCACGGCACTGACCTGAGACCCTCTCCTTCTGGTGAGTGCTGTCGGCAGTACTCCAGGGTGAAGGACTCTGCTGACGCCGAGACAGTGTGCCAGCGGATGGTGGCCATGTCCCAACACACCGTGCAGTCCTCAGCCTTGATGGTGGGGACAGCGGGCGCTGGGGACAGAGACACATTAGCTCTACTGCAAGCAGGGTTTCAGCAGCTGGTGAAGGATGCTTGTGAGGGAAAAGCAGAGTCACCACCCCCAGAAAATAGGGGGCAGTTAATTTTGCCCATCCAGCAATGATCTTTTGCTTGTTTGTGTTTCAACGACAGAGGGCTACATTACGGAGAAAAGAAAAACAAAAAAACCCAAAAACCCAACACACTCTGCAAAAGTCACTGTGAATATTTGTGCATTTCTGCACAATCTTAGAATGCCTGTGTAGATTTTTACACCTTTCCTCAAGCACATTTTCCTAATTTCTGCCAATCTTCAAGAAGCAGAACACCAAGGCAGTACTTCCAGTCCTCAGCAGTCCCTGCATGAACTGCATCAGAAACAAACAAGGAAATGATGACTTTCTGCTTAATTATGTCCTGCTTATTTTTGCAATGCTAAAATTTGGTCCTGTAATTTCTCTATTTTAGAGCCTCAGTTGACGAACTACAGGCTCAACTGCAATGTAAAATAGTGCACTGAATGCAAGTAATCAAAGGCTATTGTGTGAAATTGCACATCAAACATTGTAGGTTGAAAATGGATTAGTTGTTTTCATTTGCTCTTTCTTTGGGAATAGCAACATAAATGAACCTTACAATCTGTTTTTGAAACTCATAGAAACAGTCTTAATACCAATCCTGAAAAGAAAGTTTATTAATTAAAAAAAGGTCATATAAATTTATTTTGTTTTAAAGAGACTGGGTTCTAAACAGGAGGCCTAAGACAAAAGTAGAAATTAGTCAATTTTATGACAAAATTATGTTAACAGAACTGCAGCCAGCATTCCAGATGCATTGTTCTGTAAGAAAAATATTTTTTTATTAGCAGAAAGGAAAGAACACCCACAAGTACATAAAAATTTCCTGGTTTAGTGAAAATCAGGAGGCTAGCAGTTCACTTTAAGATGTACTTGATGTTTTACTACAGGAACAGTTAATTCAAGTATTCAGCAGAAGAAAGAATCTGTGGGATAGATTCACATCTGGTAATACATCTCTGTAGCTCCCTTAGCAATAATACCTTAATTCTTTTCTGACATATTTGATTATTGTCTGTTTTTAAATTAATCTCTTTCTAAACAATGAAAAATTAATAGCTAAATCCCTTAATACCTGCATTCAGCAACTGATACACATACACGCATTTACGTTTGTGCAAATAGTATGTCACATCAAGTGGGGTTTTTTTTAATTTTATTTGAAATTATCTGTCTAAAGAGAAGGTGGAGTCAGCATACCAGAAAAAGTTGTTACCGTGCTTGTGTGATTTATTTTTAGCAGATCAACTGCAGTTAGAATATATATCTGATTTTCTGGTAATATTCTAGCTCTCATATAAGTGATCTTACATGATGCAAAGAGACAAAAAAGGTAAGTTCTTACTCTGTCCCTCAGATACAGGGTGACAGTCACGTAGGTTTTGAACAACAGAAGAAGGTACATTCACTCCTGTGTCTTTAAGATTGCAAAGAGCCTTCACCTGGAGATCAATTTGAGATGGACAGGGAGGAGGCAGGTAGAGGGATACTTGTTGCCTTCAGCATCATTCACTCACTGAAAATACTGCTTGGAAAGAGT
>NW_010309877.1:14040-28980 GCF_000700745.2 Antrostomus carolinensis | reverse complement strand
GAGTGTGTTCCCCAGGGAAGGGAAGGACAGGCAGTGAGTTGGGGAGGTGGAGGAGCAGGAGACAGGAGGTGCTGGGGGGATGCTGCAGAAGCAACTGCCTGCATTCTCCACAACTTCCCAGGCCCACTGCCACCTCCAAAGGTACCATCCCCACAGGGTTTCCCTGTGGGGGTTCCCAGCACCTGGAGAGGCACAGCTTTGATCCAGTATTAATGTGTATGTTCTCATAACTGCATATACCAGCACATTATTTTCTTGTATGTGCCAACTTTAAATCTGAATTACTAAAAATAAACTCTCTAAATTCTTGGCCTACTTGAAGAAGCAAATAAACGTCAAGGTTAACTATCAACAAATTTGAAGTCCAGTGGATTAAGAAAAAGGCTTGAAGCTGTGGTTGCTACCAAGTGATTTTAGCAATACACTCAGTGTTGTACAGAATTATTTCAGTACAGAATTATTAAATACCCTTGTCTGTATTTTGTGACTGCAAGAATAGAATGATTGGTTTTATCCTGTAGCACTAAAAAAATTGTCTGGCAAGAGGGCCTCAGATACAAGATGCTTCACTTTGCTCATAATTCAAGAAGCAATAGTTTTGTCAATATAAATTATTAAAGAAAGCTCAGAAAAATTAGTCAGTCAAATGATGCTCATAAACAATACTCATCTATTACTCATCTTAATTTATAACACTTAAACAGCAGCAGAGCCTCCCATCCACACCTGAGATTTGTGTCCCACTGAGCTAGGCAGAGCATGTAACCTCAGTAAAGCAGACCTTCCCTTGAAAAGTTAATTATTTAAATCAATGCAATGTAGATGTATTTGGGAGGATGGCACAGAGGCAAAAAATGCAGCCGTCACCTCATTTTCCACAGGAGAAGCAGCAGCAGCAGCAGGGAGCAGCTGGTTGGCTTTTTGAGAGCTGCTGCAGAGCACTGCGGCGCATGCAGAAGAGAAACTCTTTACGTGCTGCCCCAATGCTCCAGTCATGAGGCCTGGAAACATCTTCAAGTCTGAATGCCTTCAAGTTTCCTCCTAGGAGCAATTATGCTGCTATCTCTCAGCAAAAAAGGGAAATGACCATGAGTTGCCTGGTATCTGCCAGATGGGCTAAATGGAGCAGTTTCTTCTGTTTCAGTCATACTATGGACTAGAATTGGTCTAAGGACCTGAAGCTTGTAATAATCAAATGCCAAAATAATAATTAAATTGGAAAATATGTACATACCTGTTTTAAAAATGGCCTTTTCACTGGGTAAGCTACAGCCTGTGCCATTCACAGCCATGACCCACACACTGTAGGAGTGATCCGGCTCCAGGTCCTCCAAAATGCAGTGGCTCTCCTTCACCGTCACTCGGTACTCTTCCACCAAAGCTAGGAGAACACACACATGCATGGGATGCCATTACTCATGTGTTGCACTGGTAGGGCCTACAATTGTGCCTCTCAACTAACATGAAAAAAAACCAGTCAATTAAAATAAACCAGAAAGTGTTACTAGCCAAGATCTCTGTATTTCACCCTGACTCAGTTTTGACAGAAAAGCCGAGTTTCTGATGTGCCCTTGGGTTGTGTGCACTCAAACCCCTTTGATGGCAAGGGGAGATTATGGCTCTCAGTCCTACCGAGGACTAGGCTGCAAATTCGGGACATACAATCAGCAGTTGTCAACCCTGCTTTCACTGCTCTATGATGTAACAATTTCTTATAATGGACTTTATAGCCCTGATCTATAAATTAGCTACTATAAAAAACCCTTAGCATCCTTTAGCATGCACACACCCTCACACACCCCCACATACACACATGGATTTGTGCAGAGCCCAGCTGGTTAAAGTGACTTTATGATCAGTCTGAGCTTCTTAATGAATGAGCACCTCACTCCTCTTTTCTCAATTTCATATTTAATGTTTGAAATATTTTAACGTAATTTTGGAAAAAAATCTTTGTCTACATGTGGAAATACTGATTATCTTTTCCCATTGTTCTTTTTATTAGAGCACATTTCTGAAGTACATGCAGGGCCCTAGAAACCTGATGAAGTCCATCCCTTTGGGCGCTCTATCTGCAGTCCCCATGAGTACCCATGGAGCAGTACCGATACATCCTCTCAGAGGTCTGGCTACTTCATAAAATGGCACCTCAGCAGAGATGCTGCTGTTTCTCTGCAAACAACTTCCCGACACTTTACAGACCATAATATTTATCCTGCATTGTGGAAGATAAAGGAGAGGAGAAGGAATGCCAAATACCTCATGCTTTCCCCCACTACTACCTGTCCTTAGTCCTGTGCAGGATGTCTTCACAGCCCCTCCTCTTTCTGCATCCTGTGCCCTCCCCTGTAGTCTGGCCTCCCCTCTGCTGACCCCAGATTAGAGCAGAAAGGACTCCTGCCATTATGAAGGGAAGACCTTACACACCCCCAGCATCTTTGCTGGCTGGCAGCTCCTCCATACAGTAGACTTGGAAGCAGTCGATGGCATCCCCGTCGTTCACAGCCCAGTAAACAGCAATGGAAGTGCTTGTGGCCGAATTTGGTTCCTGAGGTACGACAGTTGGTGTCTGTGGGACTGAGAGGAAAGTCTCCTGTTGTTATTCACATTCTTGTATTTTCAGCCAAATTACCTACAGGTTTGTGAGGCAAACTGGTTGCTTATTTTTGCTAAGGTTGCCTATTTCCACAGAACAAGTACAACAAGTACATGAAATACAGGTAATACTGGTGCAGTTTTAGAGCAATAATTCCTCCTAAACTAGGAACAGAAAAGTTAATTGCTCAGCCTTGGAATCTATCCATTTCCCTCACAGTTTGGACAAAATAAGCTCCAGTCCTAGTACTGGGACCACTTGAACAGCTGTTCATTTCTGACCTCTGGCAGTGAGGCTCCCAGGGTTGTGGCAATCCTGGACACACAGAGTCATCATACAACTCCAGTGATCCCTCTCCTTTGCCCAGAAGAGCTGCTCCCTTCAGTCACAGGGAAGACCTCTCCAGCTCTGTGTTCCACTTTGAGGTACTTGGGCTTATGAAACCCCAGGAGACTCCTGATAACTTCAGACCAACTCCTCAGAAAGGCCGTAAGACTCTGGAGTCTAACACGGACTCCTTCGGATGATCACCTTCTCCATTACCTGACCTTGCTTTACAGCACAGGCACCAGAGGAGAGAACATCTTGTGAAGAGGATGCTTATGAAAACAGAGACTGAAAGCACTTGTTTGTAGCAAATCACACAGGATAGGTCACTGATGGGGAGGGGGAGCCTGCAGAAGAAGAGTGTTTCGTCCAGAGACAGATATATGCAGCTGACCCCAGAAAGCTGGGCAGAGGAAAGGACCTGCCACACCAGGGAGTCATGCAGTGTGTCAGATCCACTGAGACTGACAGCAGCAGGGTTGTGCTTTAGGTAAAGGAAGGATCAGAGCTCCTGCACTAACAGCCAGGGCAGCAGGAAGCTCCCTGCAGCCTTTGGTCCATGCCTGCCCAGAGGTGGACTCCTGCCTGGCATGGTCATTTTCCCCACAGACCCAGTGGAGAAAAGATCCTCAGTGTGCAGGTGAACCCAAGCTCTGCCAAAGCACCTGAGCTTCATGGGACAACCAGGAGCATCCTTCACAAAGAGTGCTTCAAAGGTCTCCAAGGTTCCCCAAATTTCATATAAATTTTGTCTCCTGTTTGGCACAGATCCATCCCTGATGAGATATTGTTCCCCTCTATGATTATGGCTTAAAAGAGAGGGAGGGGAAAGAAAGAGTAAAAAGCCCCAGGAGATGTTCATTGTTAAAGTGATTGCAGGGAACGAAAATACATATTTCTATTTCTTCACTCAGTACATTTCCGTATTGCATGAATTCTCATAGAATCTCAGCAGAAAGCTTTTGCTTTTCTTCAGTTATCTTCACAGTAATGATGATGATGATCCCCTGTGGCATGAACAAGGCAAATGCAGATGCTGGTTGTTTCCTTATGATTTATACAGAGAGCTACCAGTACAGTAGGATTACATCTGCTTCCCATTGAAAAAAAATTATCCTTCTCTTTGCTAAGAACAATCTGCATTTTGCCTTTTGACTGTATCTAGAGCTGATAAATTTAAAAATTGATTGTCTTTAGGAAAAGTCTTCCTTTCAGTGGACCCAGCAGGGAAACCAGATTTTTTTTTTCCTGTGAAGTTGCTTAGGAACTACAATTTATTATCACAGAAATCCAACAACTGCAAGACTTACACCAAATCTGAACAGAAGCTAGCTTAATGAGTGAAACCTCTGGAAAAAAGGTTATAGATCAAAATTCAGTTTTGTTAACATTGAGAAACATTTGATTTCAAATTTCCTGTCACATAATATGAAACAAATTTTTCAAAGGAAGTAAGTTCAAAGCAAGAAGTTGAACTATTCTCTTAATAAACAGAATATGTATGTGTTATCAAAGTGCTGGTCCCTTTTTAAAGGAATTTTAGTGAAAGAAATTAGATATTTGTACCACAGGTTTGAACAAATCATATTTTTCAACAGAAAAGTGTGATATTTTCTCATCAGTTTTCATTGAAGTGCTGTGGTGTAAGGAAGCTTTTCCTTCATACTACCTAATCTCCGCTGCCTCCAGGAGAAAAAAATAATAATCCCAAATATTTTATGGATATTTACTCATTTCCACTGTAATGAGAAATAACACTTCCTTAGCTTTGTGGACTTGAAGAGGAAGAGTAGTTACATTCCTCTGTGACTTCAATGGAAAGTAGTTACAATCAGCAAAGGTCCTTGCCTTCTGGTATATAAGGGCAGGGCTCATGGTAGGCTTTGGAAACAATTTTACCCACTCTTCTTGTGTCACAGCCTGGGTTCTAGTATGCTCAATGGCATGCTGCAAGGGTTTTTTGTGCTTACGCATTTGTTAATGGGGTAGCTTACATCAAAGTAGGAAGAATTTGATGGAAAAGGGCTTTTCATTAGTGGATACAGAAAATTTGGAAATGGGGGCTATTTTGAAGGAAAGATGTTTCTGAAGTGGTGAAAATAAAGTCCTATGAAAGTGTTCATTAAAAGACTATACTTTCTGAAGGGAAAATATGTGGATTGGAGAAACATGGCAAATTCACATGCATTTCATCAAATGGCTTCAGTAAATCAAAATTCTGAGAGTGTCTGACATTTGACTCCAATATGTGACAAATTATGTACTCGAGGTGTTCAATTCCAAATAAACATTCATGTAGGTATTGACCTCTATTTTCCTTCAGGAAGGGTGTAATCTTGCAAAAAATATATATATTTTGTCTACTGTTCACCAAAGTAAAAATCACAATAGCAACTGAAAAACTTGGTAGTGAGAGTAAAGAATAAAAACCAGATATTTCAGAAAGAGAAAGACAAGTAAGTATAAAAGATGAGGAGCTTTGAAGTGGACAGTCATTCATTTCCAGTTTGTCAAAGTCAAGTTTGGTCTGGAGCTATTTGGTGTTCAGCAAACACAGTAGCTAATGCAAATCAAACTGAAAAGCATATCTCAGCAGCTTAGGGAAAAACATGTTGGAGTGACTTGTGGGAAAAGGAAATACAAAATACTTATACAAAATGAGTCCGTCCTCCTGAATGACCTTGCCAGTAGTTGGCAACCCAGGAAGAAAGAACAGTTGCACCCATGGGTCTGCAAGAGGGAGTTTAGGAACTAAAGCAAGACATATAGCACATTTGCACCACTGTCTGGCTGACAGTATGTTACAAAAAAGATCTTTTTATCCGAGTTCCTAAAGAAATGAGGCTGAGATAACACTGCATGGACAAATGGTTGTCCAACCTCACCTAAGAAGCTTTTATATCATTCAAATTCATACCAAGCTGATAAGGAAGTTAAGACCTCAGAGATATTCAGTTCCCCTAGGTCTCATAAAAGTAGTGATGCAGAGGAGAGAGACGATGTCCTCCCAGTGACACTGCTGAGTGCACTCAGCTCTTATTAGATACTGTAGAGTCTGTGGAGGATGGCACTTCTCCAACGTTCCATTAGGCACCTAAAAATCCAGCCAGGAAAATAAGCACCTCAGGGAAATTGATGCTCTAGTTCTACTACTCAGGGACCAAATGTGTGAGAAAGAGGCATCGTTTGAAAAAACATAGAGTGACCGTGATGCTGGTGGTGCATGTGATGGTAATGGGAGGTCACAAAGCATGACAGTGAGATGCAAGCTCCCAAAACACACCTTATCTTGAGAAAGAAGGATTGGAGTAAGACCTCACTATGAGGAATGAATCCACAAATTTGTGCTGACAAACTCTTAAATGACCACTGTCCAAATCCAGATAATTTCTATAGGTATATGTACAGGCAGAGCAGAATGCCCACACAGGCAGGCTATACACAGGATATGAAATATCATAGAGATGAATAAAACCCTTTAGCATGTGAAATTTTCACTGCTGCCCTCTGAAGCAGACACTGTTTCCAGCTACAGTTAACCACTTCCCCTTCATGTCCCATGGATATTTCAGGTGCTTCTATTCGCTTGGCACAAACCCAAGGACCTCAGCCACCAGCCAGGCCCCTGCCCTTCTCCCCACACCAGCAATGCTGGGTCTGCTCCCCTCAGAGGAAGAATGCTCAGGAGACCTTTGCCTCTGAGGTACAGATACCTTAAACGAAGCAAGAATCCCCCACTTTAGCACTTTTCCCTCTGTTGCTCATCTTAGTGTCCTACTATAAGCCAAACACTTGTGCACAATTAAGACTTCATTTTACATTCAACTCTGATTGCTAATTACATGGTTTGCAAATTTATACTTCTCAAATAGATTCTGTTTTTAGCTTCATAAATTTGCCAAACTATTGCCAAAATGTTAGCTTCTGTAAAGATGATATTCAGAGATGCTTACCAGCCACATGTTTTAAGGAGTGCTGGTTGCTTTGTCCTGGACTGTCCGCATAGTGCTCAAACAATGAAAAAGCACTGGGCACCTTTTCTAAAGAGAGAGTAGTATCCATTGCAGAAAGTAACCTATTTAGAAGAAAAACACATAGCCATAAAAATCCCTTGGGGTGTCACAGTTTCCAAAGGCCAGCAGAAAATACCATGCAACGTAAGCTTCTCTAAATTTTCCCATGAACTTGAGGACAACATGCAAGAAGAAGTTGTTTCCCTGGTTTTGAACATTTAGAGCAGACTCTGATTTCAGATCAGGAGTGCAGAGAGAGTGCACACAGTCTGTATACACTTGACCCGTGAGAACGTGAGAATTTGAAGTTCACAGCAGGAGTCCCAAGAGCACAGGGGTTCAGACTTACTAACGTACTGCCTTTAAAGGTTACAAACCTTACAGCTAAACTACAGCAGCTGACTCCGGGGACGTAATGTAAAGCAGCTGCTTGTGGCAAGCAAAAAAAAAAACCATGAGAAGGAAGATGGATTCCACTTAATTAGCCTACATTTGCTGAGTTCATTATAGGAAAAAATGCAACATATTTTTAACTCTGAGGCAGAAGCAGCTTCAAGGAAATGAATTTTTGTTTTTCCAAGGCACTTGAATTTTATCTTTCTCACCTTCTCTTCTTCAGTCACTAAAGTGGTCTATTAAGCATAATCTTAAAAAAGCACAACAAATATAAAATCTATTTTCTTTAGAATAACATGCATATAGACTTGTTTATATACTTGCATATAACCTTTTTTAGCAAGTCAGGTATTATCAAAATAATAACCAAACCCATGCACAAAACAGAATAAACATTTAGTGTGTAAGTTAACAAATAAAGACCAAGTACATAAAAACCCTTGTAAAATCATTTTATCACGTGGTACCTGCTCTATTCCTATGCAATAAACTATATGCAGTTAAGTGGCTGGATTGTCACATTTTGACTTAGAATGGGGAAGACCGAATGTATAGTCCTAATGCTGCACATTAATGGGAACCATGAAGGGGTGTTTGCCACATTCCCTTCAGACCACTCTATTGGGGTTGTAATTTGACCACAAACTGGAACACTCTCATCACTGCTAAGCCCCAGTCCATCAACATGTGTCAGCACATGTATCACCACACAATGCCCAGGCCCTCTGGGCAAAGTCGGTGGTGGTGGTGTGGGCAAAGCAGGTTTAGAGGCTTTTTAAAGAGAAGGCCGGCGCCAGCCTGTCTGAATATTTGTAGTTCACCTTGGAAAATGCATTGGGGTAATATGGGCTTATAACTGAACACTTCTCTCATAAAGGGTGGGTCTCACCAAAATTACTCCCTTGAAGAAATCACATGTGGCAGATAACTGTTTGTGGTTGCATGTAGTTACTAGTATGTGCAGGCAGACCATGCTGAAGCTGTGATGAGAAAACAGCCCTCTGACACGTCCTGAATCAGGCTGTGCCAATTAAAAAGCATGGGAAAATCTCAGCCTGTAGTCTCCTGGTAAGCTTTTGAAAGCTACTTAATCTCTTTTTTCCTAGAATTGTGTTCAGAAATATAGCCCAACAACCCCAGCCTTGTGAGTGCCATTTTGCATTATAACCTTTCAGAGACTAGGTAATACAGAACCAGACTAGCAAAAACTGAACGTGCCAGTGACATCTAAGAGATGGTCAAAATGGTTTTTTAGTGTATGTGTCTATAATAATAACTACAAGGAACATCTGTTTTAAAGAGTCCGTGTAGAGATTTAAAATTGAACTGACATTTTAAAATGCTACTTGTTTAATCAATATATTACAGAACATGTGCAAAACACTTCAAAACCAGTCAGTTACAGCAACAAGCATAAAACCTCTTCTCTTAATTCCATTACCTGCAAGGTTTATAGAAGTAGCTATGAATATTAGCAGTGTGTTTTCAAAGCTTGCAAATACTAAATGAAGCACCCAGCATGCTAGGCCTAGTACTCACTACAGTGCACTTAAACCATACTTCATATACCTTTTATTCAATTCTTTAGATGACTAAAGGAGGAAAAAAGAAATGTATTAACAGTTTTCAAAACCCTGATAATGTTGAAGAACCACTCATCTATCAGCCTTGCTACTCCCCATAGACATAAAATACACACATCCTTATTGACTTGATGTTGTCTGGGAGGCTGCTCATTCACACCTGCACAAAATTTGGTTCCTTAAGAATATTCCACTTCAGAGCACTTGCTCAGCAGTTTTGAACTCTTGAGGGGCTGGTATTCAATATATAGGTTTAAAGACCAGAGCACAGTCAAATACTTTCTTAAACCAAGGCTTTTACACAGAAAAATCACTTGCACATTAAGAATATTTAAATCCAAATTCTAGGTGAAATCTCCTTCATAACTTCTGGTTACTAAAACATGTGTGAGTCTCTCCCATGCTTCATGAATCTTCAGCTAACATTTTCTGACTCATGAACAGAAAAGTTCCTGTCCTTTACCACTAACAGAAAGGTGTAGGGTTTTTTAGGGAATCTAATAATATTTGCACCCTAGAAAAGTATTTCAGATTACAAAGTTACCTCTTTTTTTGCTAAAGCACTGATCCAGGACCTCCCAAAGCCCAGGAAAACAAGATATGTTTCTCATCCATCCCCAAATAGCCAATCTCCCGTGGCATTCACTTGGTTACAAGATACTAAGACATTGCACAGCTTGGAGCAGGAAAGAAAGCCAAATATCGGTCCAGCATTTCAAAAAAAACTGGTATAAGGGCTGGGGTCTTGCACTTGGAAAGCTTTATTTTGCATGAATTATCAGTCTTTAGACAGTAACTTAAATTTTCCATTTCTTGCATCCCAGGAAATCTTCTCTGCAACTTCCAGACTCCACACTAATTGCATAATGGTACAGGATTACTGTTCCAGAAATTCAATCCCCTTCAAGACTGCTGATACGCTTCTATGAAGGAGAAAGTGTCGCAGCTCCCTCACAAACAAGTCTTGTAGCACAAGAACAACCTTGGAGGACACAGGCTGTTAATGATTAACCTGCAAGACCCTCTGACAGCAGCATACAACTGACAGCTGTATGAGCTAGGTAACTCAAGTCAAGCAGATTCACAAAGGATGTTTTTCACATCCAGAAAGGACCGTTACAGACATGAACCTCACATGCACATTCCTACACCTAGCCCATTGCCGTGGTTTAACTCCAGCTGGCAACTGTTTTTCAGCCTTAAACAGTTATCATGGCCTCAGTGATTCAAGTGCATAACTACTGTCTATGTCTGCTCATTTTAAAAATAAAAAAACCAAACCAAAACCAAATCACAAAACCCCCACAACTCAACAACAACTCTGCTTCTGGCTTAGGTAATTTGAAATTATACTTTTTTGTTTCACCTTTAATTTTCATATAGTGAAGTACCTTTTACTATAACATTTTTTACTCCTTGGTGGATAATTAATTCTAGGTAAATTATCAAAGTGTCTCTTAGCCTTCTCTTCACAAAACAAAACCATTTTAATGGCATAAGGCATATTTTCATCTTATGCATCATCTTTACAATTCTCTCTGAGCATTCACATGACAAAAACAAATAATCCAGCAGTTTCAGAGTGGAATATCTGAGCTTGCAGCATTTCACCATAATGGCATAAGGCATATTTTCATCTTATGCAAGGTAAATAATTAATTCTCAGCCTAGGTACTGTATAAGTGTATTCTAAGTGTATTCTTACTTACATTTAGGAAAACAAATCCATCGAGTTCTTCCATTTCTTTTACTGTTGTCTCCAAAGTTTCCTTTGCTGAATCAACAGTTTGTTGGAAGTTAACCATCTGCTCATACAGGTATTCCATTTTCATCTTCTTCACCTCCTCAAAGTTCTCTGATTTCTCATCATATTGTGCTACCACTTTCTTAATCATTTCTTCATTCTGCTTTTCCAATAACTCTGCATTTTTCTTACAGTTTTCCTGCAAAATGAAAACAGATGTAAACTGATCTGCAAAATAAAATTACAACATTTAGTGAACACATGGAAACAGTAAATTACCCATACACGAGCCATCCACAAGACTCCTTCTGACATCCTGAGAATAAGAGAACTTTAGTTCTGTAAGCAAGCTCATCTGGGAGAAGTAACGCTAGAGAAATACATTAAAAACAATGGCAGGTCTTTTTTTTATTGTTCGTGTTTAAAATTAAACTTCTACATTTAAGTATTGAGACAAGAAGTCTGACTACAAAATAGCTAAAAATCCATACCTTCAACTGAAATTAATACATTCCTCAAGGCTTAAGAACTTGGACATTAAGAAGCTAAGACATTGGACAAGTTATTTAGATGCTTTACACAGGATTCTAAATAAAGACATAAACAGTGTGAGATTTTTATAAGCATAAACAAAATTAAGGGAACTTTTTTGTCCAGTGCTTGACAGTCAATTATTCCGCTTTGCAATAATGTGCAAAAAAGGTTAATCTTTTTCTTCACCTAAAGTTAACACCTTCCAGTGGGAGAAATCAGTTTGAAGACTAAAGAAACAACCCGTTTTAGTGGAAGCAATGACGACACAAAACAAAGCAACTATATCTTCGAAGTAATTTTTTAGAGGGAAGAAAAACTAGTGTGAAAAAACACTGGACTCACCTCAACAGAGTTAAATAGCAACTCAATATCACTCACAAACTCTTCAATCTTCATTGACTTTTCTTCCAATGCAGTTAGCAATTCACTTAATTGATCCTGAAATTTAAAATGTTTCAGTAATATAAGCACTTTTTAAAATAAAAGCAACTTTTTTATATAAGCAACTTATTTTAGGTGAATATTTTTATTTTGCTATTAGCCACTGCTGGAACAATTGCTAAATTAAGTTCAAGTATCTCTCTGGCTATGAAGACAAGTGCAGAAATAGCAACTGGAACAGGCACAAAACTATTTCCAAACAAAAAAAATGTGAGCTTAGTTCAACAAGGTGCTGAGTGTCTATACAAGTTGTTGAATGCTACAAATTCCAGTGCAGTTTTGATAGGTACTGAAGGTACTCAGAGCCTAATGAGGGTCCTCAAGAGCTTGCAGGAAAAAGCCCATAAAAAGGAAGATAATGCAGCTAATTATAAGGCTAATAGTTTATGCAGTGTCATGATTTTTTTAATTAGAATTTTAAAGGTAATTTCTATAGACGAGGATTCATCAAAATCACTGGTTGAATTAGATGTGGAAATAAAAGCAGTTCAGGAAACTACAGGCATCAGAAACCACTCTGAATTTTTTCTCAGTCCTCCTTGACCTTTTGTGAAAGCAAGCTGGCCATCTGCTCGGGTGCAATTTATAATTTATAAAAATACTGAGGTTTTAATTCTCTGACATAAATCTAAAAAGAAGGTTAACTTCCTTCGGTAACAGCTTCCTATTATGGCAGACTTCTACAGCTAGATCTGTTGAAAATGAGCCTTTGACTTCCCATTAATTATACATGTCACATTGGACTGTACAATAGAAGGTTTGCTTTATAAATATTGAGGGCAAATCACCAAGATTCAGAGGCAAATTTCTGTTTGTCAAGAGTATCTACAAAATCTGACAGATGCCATCCACAGCTCATTTCATTTGCTGTGAAGCTATGTTCCTACCGTTAAAATTTAGATGACAAGCATTTTGCTACCTTAATGTTTCTCAGTAGTGACGTAGAAGTAACAAGAAACATACCAGTGCTGTCTCAGAGCAACCTGAGTCCTGTGTGCTAGAAATCATGTGAAGCCAAGCTTGTGTTGTGGCCAGATTTAATATTGGCTTCATGTCCATGGTGCACAGCCAGAGAGTGATGTCATGGGATGTTTATTTGCGGCTTAACTTGGCTCTCTGCAATGCAGGTACATTCAAGTGATGGCTGGGGTCTGTGACTTTATTACTGACTTACTGGTGGCTAATTATCACTTCTAAGTCAAGCATGAATGGCCATATAAAAAAAGCAACTCTGCTGTCATACATCTGCACACCATGGAGATAGTTTGTAAATATTGATATTTGAGACCACCACACTGACTCCTCCAACTTTTAATTTCTTTCTGGCATATAAATTAATATAAAGATAACATAATTACCATTGATATAAACCCTTCTAGAATTTTAATGAAATTACACAAAATGTGTACGACCATCAACCAAACACGTGCCAGGAAAGAGACCTCACCTTTCAGATTCTGGGACGATATTAAATGGCTGGTAAGCAAGAAAGGAACATCTGTATACTTGTACAGGAACAAATGTGATATGGGAAAAGTGAGACATCACATGCATGCTGTTTTCAGAAGCAGAACTGCAATTTAATGAAGAATAGCTTCCACAGAAATGAACATTTTCACTAGTACTGATAGCAAAGGACTAGGTTACTGAAACGGAGAGGATTTTTATCTATGTTGTAGAGTGGTACAGCTTAGAGACAGTGGGAAGAACTAGGACTTGCTAAACTCTTACCTGTGCTATAGCTAAAACACTATTGGCACAAATTAACATGAACTGAACAGAAAATAAGGGTGAAATTTCAACAAAACTATGCAGTATAAACTGTATAACTTGTCTAACATCTCCAAGCAACCAACACACATAACTGGGATGGAGAATTTTGTGATGATAGTAGTCCCCACATACAGGGTTTTCTGTACCTTATCAAGTGACATGAGCTGCTGTTGCTAAAATTTTCTTTTTATAGAAACAACCTTCTTCTCATTTCTCCCCCTACATATCCAAACCAGAACAAACTTACACAGGTGAGCTGGCTAAAAGATTGGAAGTCTGGTAACAGATAAATATAAATTATTTTATTCAAACTTATGAACAAGTAAAAACATCAGCTTAGCAAGCCTAGGGCTCTAGAGAGTACCTTAGTAAGAGAGTGTCCCTTCAAGATCTCTAACAGATGTTTAGGAATAGTTTTTATTTTATAGATACTGTGATTTAGCCTCTGGAATGCTTTCTGAAGCCTCTCCCCTGACAATGCAAGAGGTCTGGAAAAATTAGCTTCAGTAGCTTCTTCCTTCGCCCAAATTAACTCTTACCTTCATCTTGGCTGCAGCATCATCTAGTGTTGTGACTTCATGGTCTTTATGTTCTCCAAAAAGCTTGTCAATAGCAGATATTGGGCATTTGCAGTGGTGACAATATGTGTCTGCTTGTGCTTTTTTCAGTTCTCTTTGTGGGCTCTCAACTTGAGGAATGTTTGTTGCTTTTTCAGGATACATCACCACAAAGCCTGAATCTTCAAGCTCAACAGGTGTTCTTTGCTCTGGCTCATTAACAAATTCATAACTATCACCAACATTCTCAAAAGAATCCCTGTCTTCAAATAATAGCTCCTCGTGTGTGAATTGAGATGATAGTTCATCTTGCAGAAGTTCTTCTTGCATAATCACATCATAGTCCATTGACTCAGCGAGATCTTCATGAACATCAGGGTGCTGATCCTCCCTTTGCAAACCTGGCTCCTCTGTTTGCTGAATGGTAGAGACACGTGAAAGATTTTCCTGGGTATACTGATCATCTTCACTGTCTTCAACAGGAGTCCGGACACACGGGACATATTTTTCCATCTCAGGAACTGCTGCTATTTCATGCTCTTCTTCCTGTTTATTACTAGCTTCTTGATATGCAGCTCCTTGATCATCCACTAGTTGACTATACACTTGATGACTTGATTGCTCTGGTAACTCCTCAGTTGTTTCTACAGGCACATTTTCTTCCTCTCTTTGTTCAGTGGTATCACTCCTTGCACCTGAAAGAATTAGTCGGCTTCCAAAAGGAATGGCATGCATTGGTTTACAAATTGTTGCTTGAACGTCACTGTCAACCTGGACTTTCTGTCTCCCCACACCACCCCTTTCTGGCAGAACCTCAGTTCTGACATGTTGAACATCACCAGACCCCTGCTTGCGATTGCCCTCTGAACTCTGAACTGAAATTCCTCCACTAAAGGACTCAGTCTCTGGAATCTGATCCTTTTGAAGCCCTATGGCCTTACTTGGAATTTCATCTTTAAGAATGTATTTTTCAAAA
>NW_010309877.1:0-13998 GCF_000700745.2 Antrostomus carolinensis | reverse complement strand
GATGCATTAGAATTACCACTGTCCTCATCAGAAGGAGTCTCATCCTTTGTCTTTTCTCCTACTGCTTCTGCATAGAGGTCCTTGTATAAAAATGACAGAGCAGGTGGCTCCTCTAGAAGCTCTGGATTAACTGCAGCAACAGTGGTAGGGAACAACAGAGATCGTTCTAGCACTCCTTCTTCTGAATCAAAGAGTGGAGTCCCTGGTGACTTCCGTTCATCTTCTACATTTGTAACCTTTTTACTACTGATTTCAATGGATTTCTGCAGAGGTAAAGGCTTTGGAGGATCTGCATTGGACTGCATTTTGCTTTCTCCTTTCACAGTACCATAAAAGACTTCATCTAGATCCTCAAGTAAGGAAAACTCCTCTTCCAAAATATCTACCTCAACACTTTCTTTAAAAGATGTGGCTTCTTCTGCAGCTTCATTGGGATCTTCCATCACAGGAAACAATGAAGTTGGTCTTTCAAAATGTGGCTTAACTGGGGATTTGTCATCAATCAATGTGTATTTTTCAAAATAATCCATATCAGCCATTCCATTATTAGGATCCAACACTGCATTATTATTGTTTTCTGGCAACAAGGGATTTTCTTGTTCTGTCTCTCCAGTTTCCTCAACATCATCATTTTGGACCAATTCTTTTAGTTCATGGCTTGCAGGCTTTCCCAACACCGAGCTTTCTGAAATCTCGGTGGTTGTTCCAGAAGCTAGGGCTCTAAGACCATCATCAGCTAACTTTCTTTTAAATGAAGGATTTGTTTCCAAGTATTCTAGTTTATCTGGCATGTGTTTACTTTCTTCTTGATCAACAGAAGAAATATGTGTAGGAGCATGAATATTGAGTATTTCAAAACCTTCTGAAATTATATTAAATAGATCTTTTTGTTCAGTAGGCTCTGGAGCATGTTGACTTTCTTCTGTAGCTCTAGCACGTTCCATTTCTTCCTTTTCTCTTCTCAGGTAATGTTCAGGCACTTCAGGCAATTTGCCTGCCTCTGGATGTTGCATTGCTTCCATTTTTGTAGGGTTTCCACACTCTGGAACTTTGTCTGGACCTGGATTACCTCCTCCCAGAGATGGTAAATCATACCTTTGCACTCTGTGACTAGTTTCTGAGGATACTCTAGGGGAAATTTCACTTGATGCCAAATCAGAAACTCTAAAAATATCTCCTTTATTCTTTGTAGCACCATGAACTGTAAGTTCTGTGCAACTTCCAGCTGGGAATTGTTTTGATCCAAAATCAGAAGCTTCATTTGGAGAAAGCTGAATTTCTTGCCTGTCTACTTCCGTAGCTCTTATTGGACTAATTGAGCGAGTTTTCACCTCTTCCACCAGCCAGCTTGCTAGCCCAAAAGATGGAATATCTGGATTTTCCTTTTCATCAGAACTAGAGCTAATGGACTTAACCTCTGCTGAAGAAAGGTTGCCCTGTTCACCAGAATAACGCTGAGTTTTGTGTGTCACAGTTTCATAAACAAGATCTGATGAAGCAGCTCCCAGATGCTCTAAGGATGTATGCTTTTGGTCTGCAAAATATGGTTGCATTTTACGTCTATCCTCTCCTTCAGTATAAATGCCTGAACCAATGCTAGTTTGCTTTCCAAGAATGCCTGCTACACTGGATAAAGATGATGGACTATTTCGTTTCTCTTCATCACCAGTGAAAACCACAGATACTGTCTTTTCAGGTAATGTATGAAAAGGTACAAATGAACCTGATGACACTACTTGCTGATCTGCTACAGCAGTCACCTTTGACTCTGTGGCCACCAACCTTGGCACTGTCTGCACATCAGGTTGTATTTCTTGCTTATCCTGCTCAGTAATTAATTTGAGGGGACTTCTTAGCTGCTCTGATGACAAATATTTTGTGTCCAACAAATGATCTTGAGATTCTTGCTCATCTTGGTCTTGTGTGTGCATTAGAGGCTTTCTCTCCAACTGCACTGTCTTCAAGCTTGCTGATTTATGTGAACAGAGCTGAATTTTTTGCAGTTCTTTTTCATCGTGCGGTGGAATTACATGCTTACATGCTGATTGTGCAGACAGGGGAATAAGTGGCTGCATGCTTTGCTTTTCTTGTTCAGCAAAGGACTGTCTGGGAACAGAATACTCAGAGGCTGGTTTTGAATAAGGTGGAATTTCTTGCTGAGATGTTTCATCAGTTGAATAAAATGGAACTGAAGGTTCAGACTCCAGTTTTGAAGATACAGTTAAATAATCTTGACTTTCTAGAGTTTCTGGTTTATCTGTAGAATATGATAAATTTAATTGTTCAGATTCTAGTTGTGTAGCTGTGTGGAAGTAATGTGGAGTCTCTTCTCCCTCTGTTTCAGGTAAAATTACACGACAAACCTCTGACTGTGCAGCCACAGGCAAATGCATATGAATGTTTGTATTCTCTCCTTCTTTTTGTGCAAAGAAGAAACCTGATGCAGGCTGGGTGGTTTCTGTTTGCTTTGTTTTACAGTGGGTGTGAGATAGATCTAAGTGCTTGGGGGACAGGCCTCCAGTTACAGGCAAAGCCTCTGGACTTCCTTCTGGTTTTGTTTCAGAGACAGAATATGAAACACTCAAAGGTACAGACACTGTTTGTTCAGTAAGAGATGAATATGGCTGGCTTTCTGCTTCCTCAGTAGAAAATATTGAATCTTGTTTAGTTTCCAACTGAACAATTAGAGATGAAGTAGCCCCAGTGTCTTGCTTCTCTGAATGCCCTGCTCTCAGGAGGGCTGTTTCATGCTTTTCTGCATTGTCAGTATGACTTAATAAATATGATTGTTCAAAGTCCGGTTGTGCAGTTCCCTGTTCCTCAGGCCTGCCAAAGGTATGCAATACAGAAGGTGTTTCTGGTTGCTCTGTTTCAACAACAGAGTAATGCAAATTAATGCACTGCAGTTGAGGTTGAGCCCCTTCCCTTTGCTCCATTTCACGTGTGAAATATGATGTCCCTGGATGCTCCAGCTGGGCAGTCTGTGGTTGCTCTGCTTTGCCATGAGAGTACAATAAATCTGGTGGTTTCATTCCACAAGTCTCTGCTTTGCCAGGAGAATATGACAAATCTATGTGTTTTGATTCTAGTTGTTCTGTTTGCAACTGCTCTGCTTCTCCCCCAGAATATGAAAAATCAGAAGGCACAAACCCAGCTTGTGCAGTTTTCTGTTCTTCTGTTTTGCCAAGCAACTGTGATAAACCTGGTTTATCTAACAGTGAAGCTGGTTTCTGCTTTTCTTCACCAAGGGAGTGCAAAAAGACAGGCTGGGCTATTCCCTTTTCCTCTAGTTTGCCAAAGGACTCCAAAAGCTCTGGCTGTTGCTGTGTTTTTTGGGCAGGTTCCAAGTGCTCTGATTTGCCAACTGAGTAGGATAAATCAATTTCTTCCACCTCTGATTGTTCAATTTCATGGTGTTCTTGTTGACCAATAGAACATGACACACCTGGATAGTTCGATTTCTGATATGTAGCTTCCTCTTCTATTTCTCTAACAGGGTAAGAGAGATGTTGTAACTTTGGCAATATTATTTCTTGTTCTCTTTTGCCAGAAGAATACAACAAACCTGTATGTTCCAGTTCCCCTTGCACAGTTTGAATTTTATCTGTTTTATCAAGGACATACGTTAAATCTTGTTGCCCTAAGTCTGTTTGTATTTCTTCTTGTGATGGTGTTCTGTAAATGGAATCTGATAAATTGGGAAGTCCCTGCTCTGAATGTGTCATTCCTTGTTGCCATGTTTTTCCAAAGGGATGGGGTGTTACAGACTGCTCTGATTTCCCTTGTGTAGCTGGTTGCTGCTTTACTTTGTCTCTGGAATACAACAAACCTGGATACTCAACCTCTGGTTGTGCTGTTCCTCGCCATTCTGTTTTGCCAGTGAAATGCAGCAAGTCATGATGCTCTGCTTTCACTTGAACAGTTTGTGGTTGCTCTGTCTTCCCAGGGCAAGATGATAAATCTGGTTGTCCTAACCCAAGTTGTGTGGTTTCTTGTTGCTCTGTTTTATCAGTAGAATATAATAAATCCGAACGCTCCAACTCTTGTTCTGCCATTTCTTGTTGCTCTTTTTTGCCAGAGGAATACAAGTGGGGAAATTCCTTTTCCAGTGAGGTCCTACTGGGTTGCTGTGCTGTGCCATGGGAAATTGACAACACTGGTTGTTCCAATTTCAGTTGTACTGTTTCCTCTGGGTATAATGCATAGCTTACTCTCTCCTGTTTGAGGTCCAATTGTGTGCTTTGTTTTTCTTCACTAACAGAAGAGGACAAATCAAGGTGTGGTACTTTATCCATGGCATCTGAGACATCTGGATGTGCAGACTCCAGCATGACAGCCCTTGATGGCTTTATTTTGACAAAAGAATGCAAGAGATCGTGTTTTTTCAACTCCGGCTGCATTGTTTCCTGAGGTTCTGCTGCGCCAACAGAGAATGACAAATCTGCATGTTCTGGTTTTACTTGGGAATTTTGCAGTCCTTCTGTTTTGCCCATAAAACACTGCAGCTCAGGGTGTTCTGCCTGTATTCCTGCACCTTCCCATTGCTTTTCTTTGCTGAGAGATAATGAAAAATCACCCGGCTGATCCTGATCTGGATGGACCTTTTCTTGTTGCTGTACTGGGCCAGTGGAATGCAATAAATCCAGACGCTCCAAATCCACTTCAGCCATTTGAGGTTGATGTGTTTCACCAATTGAACATGACAAATCTATTAGTTCTGCCTCTGGTTGTATGATTTTGTGGTGTTTTAATCTGCCAGTAGATAATTCTGAATGGTTTGACTTCACACGTGCAGTTTCTTTTTCTTCCTCACTAATAGAATAAGATAACTGTGAATATTCCAGTTCTGGCTGTGCTTTCTCTCTTTGTGCAGCTTTTTTGAAGGAATACAGGAAGCCTGGCTGCTCCTCTTGGGCAGTTTGTACTTGCTGTGTTTTGCCAGGCCCAGATGATAGATCTGGTTTTCCTAATTCCAGCTCTGTAGTTTCTTGTGCTTGTGTTTTATCAATGGAATATGATAAATCAGGATACTCTGGCTCTGGTTTTGCCATTTCTCTTTGCTCTGCTTTTCCAGTATGAGATGATGCCTCTGGAGCTCCTAGTTTCTCTTTTACAGCTTGTGGGTTCTCTGCTCTGCTGACAGACCATTCTTCATCAGGGCATCCCACGGCTGTGTGCTCTGTCCCTCGCTGCTCCACTTTGTCGGCAGTGGATGCCAAGTCCGCATGGCCCAGCTCCAGCTGGGCAGGGGGGAGTTGCTCCGTTTTTGCATGAACATACAACGCATCTGGCTGTTCCAATCCCAGCTGGGTCACTTCTTGCACTTTGCCGAGGGACCATGCTAGATGAGGGTGTTCAGGTTTAAGCTGTGCAGTCTGCATTCCTCCTGCTTGGAAAATGGAATACCGCAAGTCGGGATGTCCCTGCCATTTTTCTGCTGTTTCTTCTTCTTCTGCCATACTCACAGAATGGGCCAAATGTGGAATTTCTACTTCTGTCTGAACTGGTTTCTGTTCTGCTTTTCCAAAGGGGTGAGTTAAACCACTTTGCTTTGATTCTTGTTGTACTCTTTGTTGCACCTCTGTGTGGTCCAGAGGATATATCGCATCAGTGTGTCTGGCCTTTTCATGACCCAGCCTGTCAGTGGAAAATGATAAATCCGGCTGTTTCACATTCTCACCATGTTTTAATTGCTCTGTTTTAACAGGAGAATGTGATAACTTTTCTTGCTCTACCTGTTGTTTTGTGGTTTGCTGCTGTTTTTCTCTGACAACAGAAATTTTTCTGTGTTTCTGATCCAACACTCCTACTTCTTGTTGGTTTGTCTCATCAGTGCAATGTGACAAATCAGGATGCTTCATTTCCCATGGTGCAATTTCTGGCTTATTTGCTTTGCCAGGGGAAAATGTCAAATGTTCTGACTCTATTTGTGCAGTTGCTGGAGAAGCTCTTTTTCTGGCCATTTTAGGCAATTCTTTATATTTGGACTCAGACTCTTGAGTTGCTTGTTCTTTGGCTTTACCATAGGAAAATGATAAATTTGGGTATTCTGAATCCAATTGTGAAGTTTCTTGCTGGGTTTTTTGGCCATCAGAACATATCAAATTTGAGTGTTTAGATTCCACTTCCATATTTTCATCTTGTGCTGCTTCACCCAGGGTTCCTGGTGAATCCAAATGTTCCGATTGTCCTTCTGTTTCTCCCACAGAGTATGAGAGCTCTGGATGTCCTGACTCCTGCTCTATAGTGTCGCCTGGTTTTGCTTCACCACTGTTGCATGAAAAATCTGGATGTTCCATGACCAGTGGTGCAGTCTCTTGTTGCTTTAAAAGAAATGGTAAGGTTGGATGTTTCAATTTTTTTTGTTGTTCAGCTTCACGAAATGAATATGACAAACCTGGATATTCTGAATGCATTTCCAGTGGAGCTCCTTTTCCACTGGAAGATGGCAAAAATGTTTGCTCCAGCTCTGGATGTACTATTTCTTGTTGCTCTATTTTGCTAGTAAAACTTGAAAGAAATGGTTGCTCTGATTTGTGTTGTGTCATTTCCTCCTGCATTTCTGTACTTACATAGAATGTCTGTTCTGGATATGCTGGTTCTGTTTGCATTTCTTCTGGAATCTGTTTACTGAGAGAATATGGCAAAGATGGATGTGCTAACTCTGGTTGAGATGTTTCTTGCTGTGCCAAATTAATTTGGTCTGTGACCAATGGCTCTTCTTTCTCCCAGGTTTCTGACAAATCCGAATATTCCATTTCCATTTGCATAGCTTTTTGTTTGGCTGTTTCCTGCTGTTCTATCTCTCTTTGTACTATATCTTGATGTTCCATTCTGCTAAAGGAACATGATACATCTGTCTGGGCCACATCCAGTGGTGAGGTTTCCTGTTCCTGACTACCAGCAGTGGAACAGGGGGCAAGCAACTGCTCCTGCTCCAGTTGTGCCACTTCCCAGGTCGTTGCTTTGTTGACAGAATGTGAGGAGCCCAGAGATCCTGACTCCGCTTCTTCTTGCATTATTTCTCTAGTGGTAAATGAGAAATCCCTGTTTTCTGAAGCTAGTTGTACACTTTCATGTTGCTCTGCTTCACTAATGACACATGATGGCTCTGGACCTTTTAAGTCTTCATGTACAGTTTCTTGTGGTGTTTCTCCATGGGAATATGGCAAATCTGCTTGCTTCAACTTTGGTTGCAATATTTCCTGTTGTTCTGTTTTACCAGTGGAATACATCATCTCTGACTGTTCTGTCCTCAGCTGTGAGGTTTTATGTTGCTGTTCTTTTCCAGTAGAATATGGCAAAACTGGATGCTCTGACTGCAGTTGAGTAGTTTCTGCTTGCACTCCTTTGGCATGGGAATACAGCTTACCTCCAGGTTGTGAATCCTGCTGTACAGGCTGTGGCTCTTCTTCTTTGTCACCAAAATATGACATAAAAGAATTGTCCACATCTACTTGTGACAATTCTTGATGCTTTGTTTTAATTGTGGGATGTGGTAAATCTGAACATGCTGTTTCCAGATACCTAGACTGCTGTGTTTCAGCTTTTCTACTGGAATCAGATATATCTGGTTGTACCAAGTGCAGTTCTGTAGTGTTTTCTTTCTCTGCTTCTTCCATCAAACATGAGAAATCTGAAGGTACCAACACACGCTGTGCTGCTCCTTCTTCCTCTGCTTCTTCAGGGGAATAAGGCTCTGGCTGTTCAAGTTCAAAAGGAACAGAACTTTGGTTCTCAGTTTCTTCCCTGGAAAATGAAAACTCCTGATGTTCCATTTCCAGCTGTGCGCTTTCTGATTCCTCTGTTTCTTCCCTGGGGGAAGAAAAGTCTGGGTGCTCCATCTCCAGCTGTGCACGCTCTGATTCCACAATTTCTTCTCTGGAGTATGTAAAATCTGGGTGCTCCGTCTCCAGTTGGGCACTCTCTGATTCCTCCATTTCTTCCCTGGAGAAAGAAAAATCTGGATGCTCCATCTCCAGCTGTGCACTCTCTGATTCCTCTGTTTCTCCTCTGGAATATGAGAAATCTGGGTGCTCTTTCTCCAGCTGTGCACTTTCAGGTTCCTCCTCCTCTTCCCTGGGGAAAGAAAAGTCTGGATGCTCCATCTCCAGCTGTGCACTCTCTGATTCCTCTGTTTCTCCTCTGGAATATGAGAAATCTGGGTGCTCTTTCTCCAGCTGTGCACTTTCAGGTTCCTCCTCCTCTTCCCTGGGGAAAGAAAAGTCTGGATGCTCCATCTCCAGCTGTGAACTCTCCGATTCCTCTGTTTCTTTAGTGGAAAAAAGCAGTTCTGGATATTCTGTCTCCAGTTTTGCACTCTCTGATTCCTCTGTTTCTTCCCTTGAATATAACAAATCTGGATGTTCTTTCTCCAGTTGTTCACTTTCAGATTCCCCTGTTTCTTCCCTGGAAAAAGAAGAGTCTGTATAGTCCATTGCCAAGTGTGCACCCTCTAATTCTTCTGTTTCTTCCTTGGAAAAAGAAAAGTCCAGATGCTTTTTCTCCATCTGTGTTCCCTCTGATTCCCCAGGTTCTTTGTTGTAATGTGAGAAATCTGAGTACTCCATCTCTATTTGTGCACTCTCTACTTGTACTCTCTCTGCACCAAGGTGATCAAAATCTAATCCTTCATTTACAGCTGATGTCTTCTGAGTTTCTTGTGTTTCTGTGTGAACAGGATATGAAATGCCAAAATATTTAGAATCTATCTTTTCAGGAATAGGTAAATTTAATTTAATTCCTTGCTCCTTGGATTCTGTTTGCTTCTTTAAGTGAACATTTTGGGTTTCTGGTGATGAGGTTTTTTGGCTGTCCTTTTTCTTAGCAGAATACAATAGACTTGAAGGCTCAGTTTCTGACCATGCAGTTGTTGATGAATGGCACTCAGTTTTTTGCTTCTCTCTTTCATCTACAGAATGAGGTAATAGCATGTGTTCAGACTCAGGCTGTGCAACTTCCTCAGCAGATGACTGAGGAATAATATCCTCCTGTCTTGTTTCAGACAGAGTAGAACATTTGGATTTAGCTGAGGGAGCACTAGGTAGGTAAGACTGAACTGATGACTTCTGTGCTTCCCTCTCAGGATGTTCTGACATGGATGTAGGGAAAATAGATTGGGTACTTTCTCTACCTAATTCACTAAAAAAATCTGCTGAAACAGACTGCGGTGCAGAATTGGGCTGAATTTCCTGTTTCTTTTGTTCATCCAGAAGATCTGATGCTGTCAGCAGGGATTGGTCTGGTTTCTTGTTTGCGGTTTCAGCTGAAGGAAGCAGCACTTGTTTCTCTGATTTAGCATCAGACTCTAACGAAACGGAAGTTGATTGCTCTGTTACAGGCATTTTAGCCACAGGTAAATAACTTTGCTGCTTCTTTACCTCTTCAGGAGGGCAAGACTTCAATGACTGTCCTGATATCTGATTTGGAATCTCCAAAAGAGACTGTTTGTCTTCTCTTTCTTCATGTTGAAGAGTTGTTTCTGCACCAAAGCTTGAAAATCTGCTTGGTTTATCTTTCATTTTAATGGGATCAATATTTTCAGATGAAACATCATCTTTATTAATAAGCCATTTTTCAAGAGGTGTTGCTGGTGAAGAATAGGGCTGATCTGGTTGTGCTGTGGGTTGCTCTCTTTGCTCCCTTCTTCTCTCTGATGGTGTTTCAAGATTTCTACTTCTTGCTCTCTGGAAAGCTTTCGGATGTGTTGCTTCTGAAAGTGAACTGAACTTCTGCAATCTTTCTTTTACTGATGTTTCAAGGAACTGTTCAGAATCTCCTAAAACTGAGCTGCTTCTCTGGATTCTGGTTTTCTCCAATGTTTCAGGCGCTGGGTCAGTCCCTCCGAAAATTGAGTTGAACAGCTGGATTCTAGCTTGTACTGGTCCTCCAAGGATTGGCCCTACTTTTCTCAATCTACTTTCTCTAAATATTGATCTTATCGGAGCACGTTTTACCGGCTCTTCTGTGATGTTCTCTAGATCTTCTTTACAATCCAACATTTCCTCATCTGTGTCTTGTGCTTCCACCTGTTCAACGTTCAACACGGAGCCCTGCACATCTCCTAGAACAGTTCTTGGTTCTTGCCTGTGCATTCCAGAAGAATCACGTTTCTTATTGCCCTGGCTCCCCTTCAGGTGTTTAGCCATTGACACCCTATTTGAAGATTTATGCTTCCTTTTCCGAACAATCTTACCTTCATCCATAATAAAGATAACTTTTCCTGGAGGAGAACCTACTGGTGAACTTTCCATACTGTAAAGATCAGAAGTTGCACTAGTTTCTGAAGCCCAGGGAGTAGAAGATCTGCTTGAGCTGGTTTCCCATGTTATCCCACTATCTTCACTTTGAACTGTTACCATAGAAAAGGAGGGGTTAGTCATGATGTACTGCAGCTTGGGTTTCACATCTTCACTTTGGATAAGATCTTTTAAACTAAAAAATAAAAAAGGAAAAAAAAAGTCATAAAATCCAAACCAAATTAAATTATTGCAAATCAAAATTTTTGCATTAAAGCAAAAATACTTTTCAAAGTTGTAAAAATATTTTTCAAAGTTACAAAAATACTGCATGTGCATAAGTTTTGAAACACAAGCATAAGCAAAGTCATATTTCATCTGAAAAATATATTTTAGATAATTTTTTCTAAAGCTGCATGTTGCAAGGTTAGTTCAATGAAGCGGAGGTGTTTACATGCTCTTGAAAATGCAGGAAAAACAGTTTTTGACCTGACCTTGTTTTGACAGTGTGAGATTGAGCTGATTCTGGGGCTATTCTCCAGTGCACAGTTATCTCAAAATATAATTTAAACCTTGCATTAAACACTTATAAGATACTGATGGTGTTTTAAAAGCACCCACGCTCGCTTTGCCTAAGCGTAAATGGTGATACAGTGCTCAAAGGAGTAGAGAATCTATTTGCTGGTTTGTTATCATCTTCTCATATGTTTCATCCTCTAAGACTGTACATATTTAAGAAAGTAATTTAGAATACATTCAACAACAAAAATATACTGAACCCTCCCCAAATGAAATAGCGATGTCTTATAAAGCTAACTTTAAATCTTATTATACACAATCACTACAATAACCTATTTTTCTACACTACTCAGTGTTACTAAATAAACATATATCGTATGTTGCAATGAAAAAAAGGCTGAGGAAACACTTTCAAGAAGCTTTAGGGAAAAAGAAGTTTTAGAAATGAGTATAAAGAATAGCAAAAGTAATTAAAGGACATAATATTATTAATTTTTTAAAGTATTTTTAGGGTTACAATAGTTATTTTAAAAAAGCACAGAAAATCATTACACAGAACCCCAGTATATCTCGAGTAGACAATAGTTCCTTTAGGGAAATCGTGTTAGTAGCTGATGGAAAGAAAGGCAGAGCGTCTGCTGGCAAAGGCAGACACTTCAGTAGAGCAAAAGTGGTGAAGTCTGTCACTGCCATGGAAGGATGCAAACCTACAGCCACACAAGTTCCTACTTCCACTGAACAGAGGGAAGGGTCACTTTCCAGGTAATTAGGGTCACTTTTCCATGAATTTGCTCTCCAGAGCACAGCACAAAAATGGCTGCTCTGGGCTGGCCCACACTGAAATCCATGTAGACTGATGCACAGACCATTGCATCATTGTGTCCTTGGTGCTAGCTGAAGACTGAAGTCTCCCTGTGGGACAACAGTATGACTAGGAGGTGATGGGACAACACAGTATCGAAGTCCAGTGACGGCACCTAAAGCCAGTTGTGGTGACTAGGTTGGGCTGGTCTGGAGACTGTGATTAGCAGGACAGCTTGGACTAAAGCCCACAATTCAAAGCAAGTCTGACAGTCTAAATAATCACGTCTTAGGCAAAAAAAACCCCACGCCCAAAACAAAAAAACCCCAAACCAAACAAAAAACCCATAAAAAATCTAAAGCCAGCCCTCAAACAAATACAAAACCTCAGCATGTACAGCTAATTATCTGCCTTGTAGTACTCTCTAGCAAGGCTACCTCCATAAGGGAAGATTTACAGGTTCAAGGAAATGGAAAAGCAAATAAATCTGTATCAACTTTGTTGCTAGCTTTTCCTTTGCTAGTTTAATAGCTTGGCATTAGGCTGACTTGAGCATAGCAAAACAAAATAAAATAATCAATAGCAATAGTACTAAGGAATCTTTTGGGTCTTTTGACCTGAGTCAATTTGAGTCCACACACAATAGCAAACGCCTAATCTTTTTTTTTGAGATTTTTGAAGTTCTATATAATCTTCATATATTTTTTAACCTATTTTTCTACACTACTTGGTGTTACTAAATAAAACCCCATGAAGAAGAGAGTAGCACTCCTACTTCAGCTGATATTAGTAAATAAGACTGGGCTGCCCTGGTCCTGCCTATGCAAAAAGCTTGAATTATTCAAATAATTGGCTCATTTCCAACTTTGTAGTCACAGTCCATATTTCTCTACAGTGCAATGAGGTGATGCTTTATATTTTTAAGACTAGGATGACAGACGTTATTCAAGCACTTTCTCCCAGTATACTTCCACATGCTGCCCTAGTTTTGTATAAAATTTGCAGGCTGAACAGCAGTAGCTGAAGGACCCCTCTCTAGTTAGAGGAAGTGTCTGCCATTTCAAAAAGACATTCACAATGTTTCAGCTCCATAAATGCAGATGTGAAGCCACTGACATCCAGGGAGGAAAGCCAGTGCTGCCTTTTTTCCACATAGACTTTTCACCCCCAATCCTGTCAGCATGCATGCTGTCAGTCTGTTATTTCCATGCTAGGACATTGGCTCAAACCTTTTATAACTCTTGAAGACACTGACAACTGGTTTTGTGCTTCCTATCATAACTGGAAATCTATCTCAAAACCAGATTTTCCTCATCGCCTCTTCCTGCTTCTCACATTCCTCTGCTTCTCACTACGACTTCCGTTCTGTGTCCACTGGGATTTCAGGTTTGTAGTCCAGCCTGGCAGGCTGGGCATACATTCCCTTATGTATCATACCAGGGAGGAGTTTTCAACTCCCCAGCTGCCAGAGAAGTCATGTTCAGACATGCTGGGTGAGGTCTGTCCAACTGTGCTACACCACCACTGTCAGAGAAGTATAGCCAGCCCATCAGCTTGCTAAAATCCTCCAGAGCCTCCCATCAACCACTTTGCATCAGACCTTTTCACTCCTGGTATTGTCAAAACTTGTTGCTGTTTGCCGCGTAACACCTCACAAGCTGAAAACAACCCAGATATAATGACTGAGATGGCAACTTGTGGTGATGGCCTGCACTGACAAGACTTCTCATCCCTGAAGGCTCCTGCTTGAACCCTGCAGGCACAGTGCAGGGAAATTGGCCCTGGCCAGCTTGCTTTCCCAGTTGAAGGAAAGATTTTATTTTTCTGTGTTTGTGGTTTTGTTCTGTACATTTCTGTAGTTTCTGCCTTTACCCTGCTGCCCCTTTCCCCTGCAGCAATTGGTATGCTCAGCAAGGTCTCTGTCTATTACTCTGCGTTTCCTAAGACTATAGCTCATTCATCTCCTTCAGGGTAGCAGAATTAGGAGCTACAGAAAGTCACTATTTTAAAACTAGACTTTCACTTGTTAACCTACTGCTAACTTTGTCAGTGTTAACCATGCCCCTTCTGGCAACACAGTGTCTCATGCATCTGCCTGAATTCAAAGGAATAATTATCTAAAAGCAGTAAGACTGCCATTTGCACTGCTACAAAGCCAATTTTTATTAAGAGTAGCTGGACCCAGAAGCTGGGCTAGTCTCAGACATTTTGTTCCGCCCTTGATGCTTGCAGATGTCTGAGAAGTGACACAATGTGCTGCGATGCTGATCTCTTTCCAGATGTAATGTCATGGCATGGCCTGATAGCATTGCTGGTTGCACCTTCACATGCTGCTTGAGAAAACACAGCACCTCCATGCCCCAGAGGTCTGCCTTGCTCCCACATTCTGAATTCTCCACTGTGCAGGTTGCATTGGGTCTGGCTGGGATGGAGTTGATT
>NW_010309876.1:45644-51363 GCF_000700745.2 Antrostomus carolinensis | reverse complement strand
TTTGGCTGCCAGCTAAATTAAACTATCACAACAGCTTAATCCTTGTGGTCCAGATCCTGTCTCATTGTGCTGTTGATGATATGTAAGCCTTGAAGCATCGTTAAATGCCTTAGGGCATATAGAGGCATTGGGTAAATCAAAGAAAAATGGTATTAATACAATTTAAACTGATGTAGCATATGTCCTGGGAAAAAAATGTGGGTGTTCAGAAGATTCATAGGATTGAAAGGTTTGTGACTGCTTGTGGCTGATGGCTCTGATTGAGGTCAGAGCCTGGCTGGGCTTCACTGTCCTGAAGGAGCGCTGACTTTCATGGGTGGAAACCTCTCCCCTCAGAATGCAGTCAGGGAGAACAGTTGGTTCGTTTTGCTGTGGCTGGGCAGTGGAAATGGGTATATCTGCCTATGGGTATATCCGCCCTGGCTTCCCACTGATGAGCATAGGTGACTCTAGCTGGGGCTCTCTGCTTGTCCCAGGCAACTGCAAAAGGAGTGGGGCTGGGGCTGAGCACACTCTGCTGATCTGAGAAATTTTGAGGTTTCAGTTTCATTAGCCACAAGAGCAAAAAGCATGTTATCTTCTGAAATGACACAAAGCAATTAGGTCAATTTGAAAAATATTCAAGCCTCTATTTATCTCATCTTGCAGCTCCTTCTGCCCTTATTTTATTGTCTGCTTCATGCAGACACGCTGGAAGTAAAAGAGAAAAATAATTGATTAGCATAATAGCATGGAACTTATTTAAACCCAGGTGGCTGAGAGCTAGGGACGAAGCTGTCTTTGGAGTACTTGTGGTTTTGCCACTTCAGATCGGATGGGCCAGACCTTCATCACAGGACGTTTCACAGTGCAAATGAGTTTTGTGCCATCTGTTCCTCTTTGCAGTAGAAGTTGGAGGTCTGGTCCATTCTCTCCAGGGATGGACCTGAGAAAGTAAGAAAGAAAGAAAAAAGAAAAGGTGATGACACTGCCGTACTGAAACCACCCCACCAGGTTTGAATCCCGTGCAGCTCTGCAAGGGGTACCATGAGGTCCCCAGCTGCAGTGTGAGGCATGGTGAGCTGGGTGCTGAGGACATTGACCTCACCAGACATAATCCATCCTCCACATGGCTTGGAAATGCTGAGGTCCACTGGGACATGGCCGCTCTTGCTCTCAATGCAACTGAGATCACCCCTGTGGAGCCAAATCAGTGTACAGCCTTCAGTTTTCAGATTGCCAGCACTGAGGTTACATCAAAATCCTTTTCCTTTAAAAGAAAGAAGCACAGCTAGTGACCTTTTCCTCTCCTCAGAACAGTAGACTGAGTTATTAATTTTAAATGCAAATATTTATTATTCACTGATAGTTCGGGATTGGGTCAAAGAAAACAAATGTGAAAGGCAATGAGATCCTGTGTTCAGTGAGTGCAAAGCCACTCATTTCACACAGCTGAGGCTGAAGGTAGAAATCAACTTGCTTTTGATGTCTAGATCTTGAGAAGAATTGAAGACAACAAAGGTTGTTAAGATGATTAAACTCAACCCTCTAGTACTGAGTTCAGTTGCAACATGGTTTAGTCTTGCAGTACAGGTAAGATCTCTTTTTTATGAATAGGCAGAGACAAACATTAACAAAGATAGCTGGTCCATTGAAGCAATTATTACAAATAGGTCTGGACTCTTGTAGGACTAACACAGGAGTTGCAAATTACAAAAGAAAGGCCCCTGCAAATTAGAAGCAGCCAGTTATTTCTTCTGCATTCACATGAGATTGGATTCATTTTGCCACTTGCACACAGCAAAATAAATTAACCACAGACCAGCAGCACAAAATCTTCAATATTTTCTGTTTAGAGTATTTACTTTTTCCTATTTTATTTCCTGAATTCTCAACTACATATTAAGTCTCATAATATTATAAGCTTGGATAAAATAATCAGCATTTCCAGAAGTTGTTGCAATTTTGAATACTGAACTTTTAGCCATTCAGAGTCAGATTTTCATAGGTAGTTCTATTCTGTATTTTGGACATGAGTCTGAGCTCACTGACAGGAGATGCACATAGTCATGGACATTAGCAAACTTTGGAGCAGAGTGGATGTGACAGGGCGGAGGTCAGGATCTTGCTGTCTGTTGGCACAGTCCTGGGTGTGCTTCTGTCTGGTCTGGTACACTCAAGAGCAGTTCGCTGCATCTATGGCCGCTGAGGAAGGAAGTGGCTGCCAGGTCCCACTTGGAAGGGCTGTGCCACAGGGGTAGTTGGGCTCCTGGACAGCCCTGTGCCATGCCCAGCAATGTGGGGCAACTGGAGGAAGAGCTGAGGAACATGTTAGGCTTAAACATGCTCCCTGGTGCACTCCCCTAAGGAGATTACAGGCATTTAGAGTAAGATCTAAATTTAGACATGTAGAATCAGTCAGCACATAGGCCCTAGGTATTTTTCTCATTTTTACTTCTGACTGTTGACTCCATCCAGGATTTTCTTTGTTTTCTCATGTTGCTTCATCATCAACACCTTCAACCTGCTGAAGGTTATTAGGAAATAGGAAAAGGATGACCAGACTGACCACAATGATGGTGCTCCAATTCTATTTCAAGTACCAGGAGGTGGTCTCTGTTGCCAGCTAGATGCCACCAATGTAGGTAAGGCTAGTAGAGAAAGACAAATTAACAGTTGACAAAATAAAGGTAGATATTAAACTCATTAATCCATGAGTGCTTGAGAATTAACAGTGCCACAAATGCAGAGATAAGACTATGCTGCTTCAAGGGATGGCTGGCTGAAGGTGGCAGACTTCCTTCACCCTGGTGCAGAGCTGGAGCACATACTGCTGGGGAGATAAAGCCAGTTCTGGATGGACCAGGCTGGAGCCAGGCAGGATCCAGGAAAGCCCCCCAGCTTTGTTGATATCAAAATAGTGGCAAAAGCAAAGCCATTAAAATGTGGCAGATTTTTAGACACACTAAAACAGTTTTTCTGTGTCCTTTCAAGGAGTTAGAACAGTGGGCCTCTATTTCCCATGTGTTGCAGTTGGACTTAGGGACTAATTTTTTGTCTGGACCTGACCAGTAGGAGACTAAATGCCCTCAATGTCTGTTCCAAATGAAATGTAATCATCTGAAACATTTGACCAGATACGTTGGATACCTCTGTAGGAGTGTTTGATGTCTTCACACCTCTAAGGAATGAACCAACAGATGCCCAAACCAAAAAAGAAAAAAAAAATTCAAAGTCAAAGAATGCCTAAATTCCCTTGGAATATTTTTAGTTCAATGCCTCCAGTCATTTTCCAAAGCAACTGGAAATTATTTAAGAGTTCCTCATTTTGACAAGGCTGGACTCTCCCCTCAGCTGAGCTGTGCTCTTTGGAAAAAAAAAAAAAAAAAAAAAAATTAAAAGGGGATGTTTTAATGCTTTAACAGACAAGAGAAATCTAGGTCAGCATAAGACTGCTGGTTTGTTTTACAATGGACTGTGAAGTACTCCTGGCCTCCTGTGATGGCTGGGCATTGTTAGAATGAACACCTTCTGTGCAGAGAGCTGAGACGAAGACCCTGTCCCTCAAGAATTTCCTTTTACAGGAAAGAAATTACTTTCCCCATTGCTCTATCTGTCATCTAGATAGTGAAATAAGGTGTCTTAAGTAGCCATTTGGTACCCATGACCCATTGCCCTCAAGCTCCTGTAGCCCTGGGAAAGCCCTAGTTGTCTTCTTTGCAAAATCATTGTGAGTAATTATTTGATCCACAACTTTGTTGCATCAAGTGGTCTGGAACCAATCCAGAGGCAAAACTTCTACACCAGAAGAAATTTCAGCAATTTAGTCCTACCTTTTGTCTTCACTCAACATCAAAACTCAAAAGGCTGGCATTCACCATAAAATGAAGTTCTTTATTGTCTAACTTTTAAGTAAAGGCATAACACAATGTAAATCTTACAGACCTGTCATATAAAAGGTATCACTAGTTTTCCATTGAAAATTATAACCAATGACCAAGTAATTTCTCCATTGGCTTTTTTATTTTATCAGATCAATGTTTTATGAAGAAAAAAAAAATCATCTGGAAAATTACTGGAAAAATGCCAGTGTTACAGGAAAAAATGTTCATGCTGCCATGTCCACCTCCTTTGAGGTCAGAAGGCTGGTTATTTATTGGCAGGGACGTATGACAATGAATCCACCCTTATGTAAGTCAGCAATTTCAGTAATTTCAAAACCAGTGAAGTTTATTTAGCACAGACATGAAATCCAAAGCTAACAGAAGCTAAGCAGAATATAACCCTGCACAGGCTATGATGGCTATGATAAACATTGCTAGCCTGGCTTGTCTACAGAGGATTCGCTAAATGGAAGGAGCTTTAAATAGCATGGAGCCCTGGCACAGTGGGACATGGTTTCCCAGGGAGCCCATTGCAGGCTATGCCTGCAGCTCCATGCCTCAGGAACTTCTTGGACACATCCAGCTGGAGCAGGCATGAAACCTCTGACCGCCCTCACGTCAGTTTTCAGGGCTCCCTCCCTGCTGCAGTGTGAGGTATGGCATATATACTGTCCTATGGCTTTATGCTGAAGTGTCAGCGCTCTTCATTAGCTCCAGGTCTTAATGTACAAAGTGGAAGATAACCAAATTGTAACCCATCAGTGAACTGCCTGGTTCAGCTGTCCTCGAGTCAGGGAATATGTGTGTGACCAAGCAAGAGCCCATTGCTGTTGACTGTTTGGTTTAAACTGAAGTGTAATTTAGACCTATAAAATGTTCTGCTAAAATGATGCTCCCCATGTAAATAACAGGCAAATAGTATATTTGCATCAGTTTCAACATAAGAGTAAGTAATTAAACGACACCTCCCAGCAGAAATGTTCATTTTGGGGGAGATGTTGTATCTGCTGCTGAATCCCGCGCTATGCTCCGTGCAGTGATTCTGTAGACCCTGTTCAGCGACACCTATCCCCACTAACGCAGTGCCAATGCTGGCAGCAGCTTGAGCCCATAAGCCAGAAGCTGGTCAGGTCCCAGGACGCTGCCTTATAACCACACTGAAAGTACCTTGGAGGCATGGTCTGAAGGAAAACCAGGGGACCTCATGGTTAAGAATGCCAGGTCTGTTCCCCACCAACTCATCCTACAATACAAATCTCACACAGATGAGGTGTGGGGACGCAAAGCACATTTC
Source organism: Antrostomus carolinensis (assembly GCF_000700745.2). Classification (NCBI taxonomy): domain Eukaryota; kingdom Metazoa; phylum Chordata; class Aves; order Caprimulgiformes; family Caprimulgidae; genus Antrostomus; species Antrostomus carolinensis. The sequence continues at coordinate 46,206 of NW_010309876.1, read as the reverse complement.
TGCCCAGTGTTGGAGGCACAGAGCACAGCAGTAACACTGCCCTCATGTCCTGCACCAGCCTCATGCAGGCTGCAGAGCAGACCAGTTCTGAGCTGGTATCAAGCTTGCAAGGACAGGTTACTCTTTCACAGATATTTTTTTTTTAACAAATGTGGGTGGGTAAAACAAGTTTGTACCAGTTCAGAGCTCCACAACCCTGTGGAGGTAATTGATCTGGAAGTAAGGGGCCAGTAAAACAGGTTTAGTACCTCAGACTCTGGGGCCAGGGATGGCTGGTTATTCCTAGACAGACACAAACATGATCTCAGCGCTTAAAATTACTTGGTTGCATATTTCCCATCTAGCCACAAGGCATGAAGACCAGTTATCTGTTTATATCTATCTATCTATATATATGTGAAATCCCTTTATCTAGGAGAAATCAGCCTTTTACTTGCTAATATACCAGGGTATTAGTTTACCCAGCTGAAAGAAACAGGGTTTTTCTTTTGAACACCGAAGGAATCTGGACCATGCTGTGTACTGAGAGCTATGACTGAAAGATGATGAGAAGAGCAGGAAT
>NW_010309876.1:29338-45557 GCF_000700745.2 Antrostomus carolinensis | reverse complement strand
CCCTTGCTTTTTGCTAGGCTGCTTCATACCTGTAGTATGGAAACTCTTCTCCTAAATCTGACTGTTGTGGTGTGGCAGCAAGTGATCCTACCATATCTGTCTCTAAAACATATCTGGAGGCATATGTACGTGTGTACAGAGCACCCACACCGCTTTATTTGGATTCATTACCCCACTTTAGTAACTTTCTTAGTTCATCCACCCTCTACCTCACTCCCATATCCGAGGACCGGCTTCAGTGGCAAAATGATAAACAAGATTCTTATTAATCAAGGCTGAATGTCAACTTTTTCAATTGCAAGACTAGAAATCAATTACAAGAAAGGACCATGTAAATAACAGCACTCCAGATGGAAAATGGGTAGTTTTCTCATGTCCAGGCTCTGCTGTTCAAGAGCAGCCAAATGCGAAGCCCAGGCACAGGGATACAGCAGCAACTGAGTGTTTGCTTCACTTTCTGGAGGTAAAGCTGTATGAACTCTGTGTGCCGTGTCCCTTCTGGCTATAGCATGTATCAGTTTGAAGGGCCATGGACCATGTTTTGATGTCACAGGGTCCCATATACTCCTCCTTCGCTTTAAATAGCCACCTCCCCATCTCCTGAACTACTGCTTCGCAACTAAATTTCACTTTATCCCTGCCACCCTGCACTAAATGGGACTAGGGATTGTAAGTAAAAATGAAGATGTCACAGACGGGTCGTTAAGAGGTGGGCTGGTTGGGTAATTAAGGACTCCTGTCTCTGTTTCATCTCTATCAGTTTACTGTTTACTTATGCTGCCCAGTATGGGCCATTTAATGCTTGCACCCATTGGATCTACATCCACTGCTTACTAAATAGTACCAATATTATAAAATAACTTAACTATGCGTGTGTCCTGTGAAAGTTGTGATCTAGGATGAGTTACTAGCCTCCTAAAAAGACCACGCATGGTGCATAAACAATACTGACAATAGACTTGTGAGAAAATCTTTTGTATAGTTCATCTCTTACCCACTAGCAACTATTAGTATTAGGAGCTTTGGTTTCACTTTTAATGTCAAAAAAGTTCAGAGTAAACAATCTTCCACTGAAAAATTACACTCTTATATGTTCAGATGAAATATTGGGTGCAATTAGCTGACATATGTCTATTTCAATAAGCTTGCATTTAGAAAAATGAAAATTAATTGCTTGGATTAATTTTGGACCTTTTCAGAGCAGAATATTTTCATATTTCATTTTATATTACTTAGCTTTGAATTAACATATTACAAATTATAAAACTTTATGTTATTTATATTTTAATGGAATTCAGGTCTTGTCAAAGAAAAGCAACAATCTTGTTTGACATGATTATTGGTCTGGTTGACAAAGGTAAGTGTGTTGATACAATAGATGACATCTTCAAGACATCCTGCATGACAATTTGATTAAAACGCTTGATTTATGCAATTTACAGGAATCATGTTAGATGAATTAAAAATCAACTCACTGATGTGTCTCAAAATGCAATTTTCTCTGAGGAAGTACCAAAGAGCATGCATAGGGTTGATCCTGGTGAAGTTCCTCATACACCTGGTCGTGGTCATAAAGTGTTTTATAATCCACATACAGATATAATCTTTTCACAGAGTCATCATCAAATTATGGAGATCAACAAATGGTCCATATTGGCATTATGAGGAACACATTGGGATGTTTAAGATCATTATTCTTGAAGGATGAATTAATCTTCTGAATTGAGGCTGGTATGACTTCATGTTTGCAGGAGTTGTTTTTTTTTCTTCTAAATAAATAGTTGCATGAGTCTGCATCTAAAGCAACAGCATGAGTGTGGACACATCTAAGTCACATGAAAGGGAAAGGAACCTGCCAAGTTTCAACTTCAGTGTGATCAAACTGCTTCCCATAAGTCTGGTTGCTAGCCTCTCTAATAGGTACAGCTGAAGGGTCATCTCTAGGTCATATGGTATGGCCTACAAATCTAGTTTCATTTTGTACACTTTTTTTTTCTTTTACTAAAAAATTAAAGAAAATATCTTATTGTTTCATTATACGGTACACTTTTTTTTTCTTTTACTAAAAAATTAAAGAAAATTAGCAGAAATTATCTTACTGTTTCATTATACCTTTTTTTGCTAAATATAGCATCAATTACAATGCAAGTTCCTCTGACTTTAGCATGATTACATCTGCATATTGTTGAGATGCATGGAATGAAGTTCCAGTCCCTGGCTCTGTGAGGGCAGTAATCCAGGTCCCCCATCAGGTTAGTCCTGTGACAGGAGTAATTCCAATGACCTACTTCTGACTAGGATACAGTCATAATTGTGATTGTCAGTGGCATTTAAGTTTAATGAACTCATTTGCACTTGTTGCTTCTACATCTCAAATTGCTATCCAGAATATTTATGTATGGAAAATATATCATCCAAAGGAGGTGTTCCCTACTTTCCAAAGAAGTATTCTTCTATAATTTCCAAAACAAAGATTAAGGAATTGCAAAGTTTAAATCTGTCACTTTTTCCTTCTCCAGAGATTCCTCATTAAAACCTGCATAACCACGGAAAGAACAAATCCCCATTGTAACTGAGGCACACACAGGACCTACACATAGGAGCTCTGTATAAAAGACACACACATGCACATAAAAGTATTCTTCCTGCAGTCTGAGCTTTTTCCTGTCTTTCATTTGTGCAAGACCATCCTCCACCTGTGGATATCTAACTATACTTTTTACTTTCTTTCTTAAGAGACATGGATATGAATATCTCTGTTAACCTTCATTACCAAGTCATTAGCCTCTAGGTAATACTTTGAAAAATCTGCCTTGATCAAGATGGTATCAGTACCATCACTACTGTTACCTTGGTCTTCTCTAATCTAACCCCTGCCATCATAGAGCCTGACTAGATTCATAGTCATAGGTATTTTCTTGGGAGATTTGTGGCCCAAAGAAATTGTGTCTTCCAGTGATCTGGAAACTGAAAATATTTGTCTGAGATTATACAGTCAGCAGCTGGAACAAAGCTGTTCCATTTCCATTTGAGGTTCTGGCATGGCTGATAAAGGTAGGGTTTGACCAGAATGATCTCTGATGTGTGCATACAATGACAAAGAATAAGACAGAGCTCAAGCTATTCTTTCTTTGTAATGAATGCTTCAATTCATGTGGTTGGAGCCAACAGAGTACTGTCTACAGAAACAATACTGTGTTGTTGTTTTTCCATTAAAATCTACTATCCAATGATCGACACCAGGCAGTTGGAAGGAGCTAATGAGATTTACACTGGCAGGCCTTGAAACATTCACCCTACTGGTGTGAACTCCTTATCTTGGAGACCACAGCTCTTTCCTGGCTTACCAAAACATGTCTACCCACAACATAAAATGGCAAATCTTCCTAATTGCTTTTTCTTTCAACACAAGGTCTTAACTAGCAGCAAAAAGTTTTATAGTCAGTACAGTCGTGTATAGCATGCATATGTGTATAGCATGCATACATGTATATCATACCTCCCTGTATATCATACATATATTTACAGAGGTGTGATGGAAGCCACCTATTATCTTGAACTCCATCCCTAGTTTAAATCCAAGACAGAAGTTGCGTGCTTTTAAAAACAAGTATGTCCAGGGGACTACAGTTTTCGCTGGACTTGAAACATCTTTAAGAATCCAAGGGAAACCTCAGAAGAATAGAGATGAGGAGCTAGGAATTAGATCGGCACTAGGACTAGTGCATAGACCTAAGGTCAAGAGTTCCTCAAGAAAAGGTCAAGTAGAAATCAATACAGTGCAGAAGTTTCAAAAATAGCACGGTTTGTGGCTTAGCCTTCAAGTCTTTCTCTGAGGTTTTCTCACAGTAAATAAGGAGACAACTCCCATGTAGAACATGCTAGGAAAGACTTTAGAGATATAAACATACACTGACAAGCAGTAAAAAAGGCTTCCTTTTGTAACAGAAATTCTTCTGGTGTTAGGTCACATCAACTTGGCTATTTTAGTCAGTCTTACCATCTGGGTTTCTCTTCATTAGGAAACATGTATTATCAGTGTCAGAGTTTCTAGGAGGTTCTTTTCTAAGTTTATAGGACTTTATTATCTTTTACTGAGTACCTCTCAAATTTGAAGTGAAAGAGCTAAATCCATCAGCAAGCTGAAAGCAGGGAGATACCTTTAAGAAGTTGGTTTTGCATCGAACATATATTACAACAGATGGATGTGAGTCAGAGAACTTGGCTTCTTATTTCCTTATCCAAATTTATTACATAAAATTTATGTCTACTATGCACATTCTTGTGTCCAAAGCTGTGGCTCAAACTCAGATGCTAAAAAGAGGATCACTCTATAAAGATACAGAGGAAGTCTGTATCTTTATTTATTTATTCAAGCTGCTTACACAACTCTACAACTTTCTGTACCATGTTCCTCATCTCTTGCCCATTGTGGATTTCTTTCACAGCACAGGAAAACACTTTGATCTCAGCCTGAGGGATGGGGACCTCACACTGGATGATGCAAGGGACTGAAGGTATCCCGCTGAACAAATAGCTGTTTTCTGAGGTGACTCAATAGTTCTTGCCCATGGCATCACAGAGCAGGTCCTGCTACTGCTAGAGTCCTCCTGGATAGTTGCCTCTGCTGTCTAGCTAGAGAACTAGGCAAGATGTGATGCAGAAGCATTGCAGGAAGTCTGCTTTCTACTGTCAAGGCAGGGCACACAAAGGACTGGTCCTGTTTCCCTGAGGCAGCCTTTCCATGGAGGTACCAGCCACACAGTAGGAGCACTGCACTCTCTAGCACAGCTGCTCTGGAGCTGGGACTTTGATGACATCCAAGGCTGATGTACAACAACACACAGGTCTTGCACATGATATCTCCTGCATATCTGGAAACAAAAGCCACAGAGGTCCTGCTAATATCTACCTGTAAAGCAGCAACTGAATTGAGTCTATTTCCTGCAAAGCTCTGATTGCCCTGTGATCTGGTGTTTTATGCAGGTGTCTCAGGGATGAGACTCATCACAACTTTCAAAACTTATGGCTGTAATAATCATGTCTCTGGTTGGTTGGACTTCACTGAAATTTTGTAACTTTGGAGGTGGAAGTACCACAGAATACATGGATAACTGGAGACCAAAATGACCACTGATTCTGCGATATTGGACTTTCTCGAGGACTGAGAAAAAGTAGGGCTTGCAGGGTTTAGACTGTGTAGAAATCTGTGAAGGAAGGCAGAGTATCATCAGGAAAAAAGGCTCATCTGATTATATTGGAGGAGATGTGACATCTTGCAAATAGGGAGCTGGCGTTGGATCAAAAAGTGATATAAGTACTGGAAGTTTTCCCCTAGGGCCAGATGATTTGAGCTGAACTAGTGCAGGTTAAAACAAGATTTTTCACAGATAACTTTTATCCTAATGAGCCATGTCTCTGTCCTGTGCTGGTGGTCCCTGACTCACTGGAAACCTCAAGAGCAGAAGTTTTGCTGCTTCTGAATGACTGAGCATCTGGGAGGTTTTCAGTGACTGTCTTGACTAGACCTACAGAAGGGGCAAGCACGATCCAGAAAAGGCTCTTGAGAAAGTCTTCTGTGTGTAGCAATGCATGTTGCATCTGGGAGGTTTTCAGTGACTGTCTTGACCAGACCTACAGAAGGGGCAAGCACGATTCAGAAAAGGCTCTTGGGAAAGTCTTCTGTGTGTAGCAATGCATGTGCTGTGTCTGAAGGGTTCATGCAGAAAATCCTGGAGAATCAACCACCGGCTGCCAAGCGTCCTGGGAGGAGATTGGGCACCTGGCAGTTTGAGTTTAGGACATGAAATGCTGAGAAATTTGCAAGAGCAGCTTCAGTGGGTGAACCTGTAGCTCTGTCCTGCAAGGTGTTTGAAAGAAAAATTGGCTGCTAGCCCACAGAGCTAGCATGTGTTATGCGTCCAGGGTAAGCACAAGAACAACAGCTGGCTGTAAAAAGGAGGCATTAATGCCTTCACCCAAACTCTCACACGGCACATTGCACGGAGCGCTGCCACTTCCCTCCAGCTGTACAGCTGTTGCACAAGAGGAAGCAAATAAAGCATCACCTCAACCATTTAGACACTTTGAGGTTGTGCTCTGCCCACTCAGGATTCAGGCACAGATCTCAGTCCTTCAGAGGAACAAGTTCATGTGTGTCATCTGAGCCACAACAATGAACTCTTTTTCTCACTGTAAAAGGTGGTAGTTTAAGCATCAATTAAAAATATCTCATCCCAAGCGTTTGAAGCTAGAAGTGTGCATGATCACACTGTATTCCAGTTGGTGCAGAAGAACTTCTCTGGTACAGGAACTCAGCTATACCTGAGGTCTCTCCCATGTAGCCGGAAACTCCATGACAGCAGCAGCCATCAGAAAGATCATAAATGAAAGACTGAGTTACAAAACTGTCATTCTGTTACTGCTGCATCTCCATGTATAGAGCTACTTTGTACAGCAGGGAAAGTAGAGAAGTTGCCTTCTAAGGGAACTGAGGGGCTTCCTATGTGGAGGATGCCATAGAAATGGGGTTTTCAGCCACAGCTGGGAAGCAGATAGCAGCTGCGGACATTTGCCTCTTGGTGCAACAGACGCCTGGGTGCAATTCTATGGCAATGTGCATTTAACACAGACAAGTCCTTTCCTCATCTCTGCCTGACACAGGGACAACGTGCATCCCCAAACACCTACCACCCGGCTGCTGAGGTCTGAAATGCTGGCCTCCCCTGCCTCCTCCCACAGACACTCTCTCCTTCTGGGCTAAGAGGAGAGTCAGAAGGGTTTGATGATCCTGCTCTTGTGAAACTCCTTTGCCTGTTGCATGCTGGACACCTAGCCCAGGCAGTCCAGCTAGAATGTAGCAGCAACTTCAGTGCCCACTTGTAAAAGTATTTTTATGTTCAAGAGCTTCCAGCTTGTCATAACTGTTGCTTCATTTGATAAAAATATTTGTAACTGGTGACTGTACTGGAAGACAGTTAAAAAGTGTGAACTGAAGAGTACATCTTGTTCTTTCAGATGTGCCTGCTACATACAAGAGTAGAGAGAGGAACCTTAACTAGTTATGTTCTTTTTTTCAATTGTTTTTTTTAGAGCATCAGTCCCAGAACACTATTATAAAATTATCCCTTCCACACAATAGTGAAACAAGGGCTCTGCAATGTGTATGACATGACCTTCAAAACTCACAGAAAAGAAACCCACATGCTCACATTTGGGCTGGGGGTCCAGTCCACCCAATGCAGGCATTATTTAGGTCTTCTAGGTTTATACATGTAAACAGAGCGGCCCTCCCAAAATAACCCGATTATGCTGCTTGTCTAGGAATAGAAATGAGTAAGTGCCTCACAGGTTGTCCAGGGATGCCTTAGGCAGACACATTTACCTTCTGAAGGTCCATTAGACATTAGATATGTTTGTTCTGTCTTAATATTATGTTCCTCTCTGGATTGTCCCTAAAGAATTATGTTAGCTTAAGAATAGAACTGTCAGGAGAGTCATGAGTGTATTTAGGGAAGACGGTTGTCATTGGAATGGTGGTGTTGTTTGTCCCCTCTTGAGTGTGCTGCATTGTCTGTCCCCTAACGCTGTTGAGGTACCTCAGTCACATTGGAGGTGTCAAGCCCTGTGCAAGGTGAACAGGATGTGGTCCCTCCTTCAAAAATGTCAAAGTCTAGTAGAGTGGAAAATGACTAGAAAATAAAAAGAAATTTTCTACCAACTGTGATTTTGTGTGTTTGTGAATTTGCACAAGCAAGAGTCATTCAGATCTGCGGAGGTCCCTTGGCTGCAAAATCACCATTCTTGCAGAGGTTATTAGCAGGTTATTTTTATTTTTTATTAAAGAGAGTTAATGAGTAATGGCTACTACAACTTTATTCATCGGGCATTTACTTGACTCTTTGTAGTTTCATTAATTTCTTGTTTCATTAATTCTTTGGATTGAGGCTTGTGCTGAGCACCTCTTGTTTTTCCTGCACTATTATTTTTTGCAAATTTCATAGTTATTTGTTAACCATTTTTATAAGATCCTTAAATTCATCATGCTACCTAGTTCCTGTTCTCATCCAGGAACGGAAATAACTTTAGCAATTTGTGTTACTTCGGTTCTTCAACAAACATGATACTGGTCCTTCAAATGAATGATCTTCCTGAATGTAATTTCACTGTAATTTCTTCCCACATGATACAGTGAAGAGCAAAATTAACTCTTAAGAGGTTTTAATCTCCAATTCTACATACAGTATAAAGTCCAGTTACAGCAAAAGATATTGATAAAGACATTCCACAGCTGTTAAAACGTCATGTAACTTGTCATGAAGATTAAGATTTGAAGTCCACAGTGGCAGAGGAAACAAATTTTTAACAACAGATCTGAATTTTTTTCAGTGCCTTCTCTCCTTTCCCCATTGGGTTGCTATAAAGCAGAGTTAGTCTGTATGGACATGCAAACTGCACCTATCTTCCCTGCTTTTCTTCTGAGTTCAGTTCTAACCCCACCCTTGAAATTTTTTTGGACTGGAGAAAATTTGAACATTTCTGTGATTTTTTTTGTGTATGTAACCTATACTGTTCTCAATATCTGATAAAGCCTGACTTTGGGTTTTTATCTGAGGAGTTGCAAACATGGCAGTAAACCATCAAGAGTGGGGCAAGTTTACACCTACACATAGTTGTATACACGGTTTGTGGTTTGAAGACCTGTTGTGAACCCACTGCTAACTGGGGGCAGCTGGACAGGCTGATCAGCAGCTTATTCCCTTGTAGTGCCCTCATGTCCAGCAGTTTTAGTGTTGAGAGAAGGGCAAACAAATTTACCCGTTCATTCATTATTTAGTTCTAATAACATTTTAAACTTGATAATTGGCGTATATCTTATTTTAGAGCTAAAAGTTCAGCTTTCTTCCCTAGATGCAATAGATCATTATCTTCCATATTAAATGCAGTAAGGAACAAAGTATAGGTACAGACCACAGAATACACTGTATCGGAAAGTATATTTTAAAGAAAACTATTAGAACAATGAGGCTCACAGTCAGGAATAAATCAAGAAACAGTGGGCACTAAAATTTCAGCTTTACAGTTCAGCTCTCTAACCTGAGAGAGCATTTCTAACTAGTACATTGCATTTAGCCTCTTCTTATCACACCATATAGGGCCTTCCTCAATATTTAAAATACTTTTTCTCAGGTGGGAAGCAAAAAGATGAACAGCATTGTTCACAGGATTTCTGTATATAGTCTTGTTATTGCCTGATGGTTTCTACCTTTGGGAATGGGAGTATGTGCAAGGCAGAGCAGGTAGGTATTTTGTATTTGTACTGCCCTCAATTGTTAAGAGCGATAAAACCACCAAAATGGGTGAGTTTGTGACCATTTGTAACTCCTGTGAGAGCATTTTCCATAGGACAATTTAGTGTTACACTGATTTCCACATCAGTTTGGGTAAGTTTCACTTGTCCAATATGTCTGCTTGCAATGTGGAAGAGTATTCTTTAAAAGTATAGTTGAACTGATGCCTGTATTTTCCTCCCATGTCACACATGGGAGGACAGCCATCTGTGTCACACTGGTTTTTAGTAAGTCTTGCCTACAGAGCCATTGTGGCTGCAGGAGGCCCAGTTCCATTGCAAGACTTATTTTGTCTTCCCAGAAAGCCAGCTAAATTTTCTTTCTTGTTCACATGCTTCTGACAAATGTTCATGAAATCCCAAGAGTGATGCTTGATATTAAGATAAAGATAGGCATAAAAAAGGAATGACTATGTTTTGTAAGACTCAGAGAGTAATGTAAGGGGTGCTATTTTCAAGCTAGACTTCTTACATGAAAAAAATGCTACAGTGCTTTTACATGATATTACAGGTGTGAAACAAACAGTAAGGAAGAAATGATGATACAAGTGTGCTACAGCTTCTGTGGCAGGCTCCTGCTCTCTTGTACTTAGGTTGTCCCATTACATTCAGCAGTTTGCACACCTCAGGCAACCAAGGCTGTGGTTTTGGCTGTGGTTATACTGGGTCTGGTAGGAGTGGAGTTAACTCTCTTCAGAGCAACCCATATCACATTTGTAGATAAATCCCTGTTGATAACACAATGTATTGACTATTGCTGAACAGTGCCAAGGCTTTCTCTCTTCTCCCTCTCCCTCCCAACGAATAGGTTGGGAGTGGACAAGAGACTGGGAGGGGACACAGTCAGGAGAGCTGACTGCAGCTGATCAAAGAGATTCCATACCATATGACATTATACTGAGCAATAAGTACCCAGGGAGAGGAGGAAAGGGGGATGTTTGTGGTTATGGTGTTTGTCACCCCCACACCTGCTGAGGCCCTGGTTTCCAGGAAGTGGGAGAACATCCACCTGCCAGTGTCAAGTAGTGTATGAATTCCTCTTCTTGCTTTGCTTGTGCATGCTGCTTTTGCTTTCCCTGATAAAAAGTCATTATCTTGATCCATGGGTCTCCTCACCTTCTGTTTTCTTCCCATCTTGTGGGAGAGGGGAGTGAGAGAGCATTTGGGTGAGAGTTTGGCTGTTGGCCAGGGTCAACCCACTACAGTGGTGGTAGGCTTTTTTCTTTGCATGTGGTTATTAACATATCAAGCTCTCAGAAGTCACATTGCTTAAGGCAATGATGTATGGTAGATTGGACATAAAGTACTGAAATACATGGAAAATCTCCTGCAATTACTTTCAAGTCGGTTTTTGTTTGTTTGTTTGTTTGTCCAGGGAGTAAATTGATAGGCTTATTTAGCATTACAAAACTGTTCACACACATCAAAAATAGTTTATACATAATGGTCCACTTTTTAATTTCAGAGAAAAGGATCTAAACTTCAAATATACAGCAACAATAGATTGCTCAGGTTGTGAATACTGTATTACAACTAAAATATTTTTTCTCCCTGTGGTAGTTATAATCTACTGGGGCTTAAGCTGAGAGGGAGAGAGAAAAAGAATTTTCAGATTTTTCCTGCCCATATTTACCTTACAGATTAAGTAGTTTGGTGACTTTTTTAACATTAATTACAGCAGACCTGCCAGGTATACATGTTCCAAACTTGCCTACAGAGAGTTATTACCCACATCCATGTCAGTCATCGTTTTCTCACTGCCCAACAAACTCACAGAACCCATGTGAGGACCCAAAGGCTCAAAAAATAGTGTCAATTGCATAAAGCCTTCAGATCCACATAAAATCTTTGTAAGTCCTGAGAAAAATAGCTTTTCACATGATTTTCCTATTTACAAGTCCTTCAGTTGTAATTGACATTGCTAACATTTGCAGAGAGGTGAGTGATAGTTAGAGTGACTGTCCAGTTCCCTCAGTATTCATGACACTAACACTTAAAATGTACAACTGCCTGTGGAAAGTGAGCATGAAAGTCAAAGGTGACTGAATATACATGAGTTTTCAAAGGTGAACAAGTTTTCTAGACGTTGCTCTTTTCCTCTGTATGGGTCTGCAGTGCTAAGAGAGAGAGAGCCCTGTGAATGTACTGACCTTTGGGAAATGTGGGAACAACTTAATAAAGAGCGATAGAAATTCAGCTGCTTCTCAGAAACTTCCACATCCAAAATTTATTTTTATTTTTGTTCAGAAATACAAATATATTCAAAAGTCCTCTGAAATGTGAATCCTACATTAAATAGTTTTGTTACAATGTTTATTTTTTCTAAATTATGTATCTTTTCATTGATTTGCATATGTGCCTTGTTGCATAACATTATGTACAACTGCTGAGACGTGTGAAGAAATACAGAAGTAAAGCAATAAAACAGGTTTTAAAATCTTCAGTTAACAAGATAATTACATTCCAAACAAATTCTGTCTTGAAAATGTTATTTGGAAAATGATCAAATTTTGTTTCAAAGTGTTTTTTATCTGATCAGTTTTGCTACACTTTAAACATTTTATGGAAAAAAGAAGGCATTTTCAATTGGAAAAATCTCTTAGACAAAGAGTCTTTGATCAGTTGTTACACAGTAAGTTTGCCAGATGATATGAAGATGGTCCTTCTTATTTTTTGTGGTCATCCTATGATCAAGGGGTAGTTGAGGTTGGTTTCTGCTCACAATAATGTTTAATGAAATATTTGCTTTCCTTGTTACTCAGAGAACCATTGACATTTGGTATGGGACATATGTATTATAATAATTTTTTTATTAAACAACTACTTACATTTTATGAGCAGTCAATGAAGTGCACACACACACTTATCGATGGAGTACTTTTGACTTTGAGCTGGAGTGACTTGCATTTTGAGTTCTCACTGGGTTAGGCTCAACTGCCTCCCACATGTCAAAGTCCTGGCTCTGTCAACAAGAGTGGTTTGCAGATGACAATTCGAATTGTTTTCAAAACATGCATTTTAAGCAGGGTGCAGCAGTGAACTCCGGTGAAAGAAAACTTTTTGTCTTAAAATTATTTTTTGGATGACCTTCCATGTCTATTAAGAATGGCTGAATGGGTGTTGTAGTTCAAAGGATGTTACAAGTATTTTTCATATACCAGCTCCGTTTTCAACTTCTATATTCTCACCTATGACTATTGATGTTCTTTCTAAAAATTTTGGGATGAAAAGGTTAGATAAGTTCATCTGGAATGCTTACCTGGATTTTGTTGCCAGTTGTTTTTAAATAAACACTGTAGAGCATGATTTTGGTTGCAAAGAGGGTTGCAGCAAAATGCTACCAATTTCAGTGAGTCAAGGACAATACCTACTGAATCCTGTGCATTAGAGCTCTAGTGGCATTGCTCTAATTTCAAACCAGTCCCCATTCAGCCAATAAAGGTACAGTAATGCAGTTGTGAAACAGTTCCCTACAGAACCATTTATCCAGAACCATTTTTATTCTCACATTTCCTAACAAAATTGCTCATTTTTAAAAATCCACAAGGTTTGTGTGCTGCAGCTTTCACGGACGAGTATTTGTGATTGTTTCTTGGTTTTAGTTCTGTTTGGTTTGGTGAGGTTTGGGGGCGTTTTTTTGTTGGCTTGGGTTTTTTTTGGTTTGTTGGTTGGTTGAGTTTTTATCCAAGTTGCATGTTTTAGAAATAAAAGGTTATAATAATAAAAGGTGATAATACCACCTTACCTGTCTGAATAGTGAGCTGGCAATTGTTTGTACCACTTTCTCACCTTCCTTGTTTGAACAAAATACCATCCATGCTGAGCTCAAATTTACCTCCTCGTCTCTTAATCAAGCATCTCCCTGGCAATAGCAGAATTTTTAGTGGCAAATGAAGGACTCCTACAAGACATTACCTTTTGGTGAGAGATGGTTTGGTAAGCATTACATGGCAATTGATTGATAAGATATTCCACCCTGCAAGAATAATTGTATAGATGCTGACAAAGTTATTTTTCTCAGCTCTTAATGACCATGAAGTAATACTTAAAAATTAAGACTTGGCCATGACATTAATCATTTCAGTGTAAACCCAAAGCCAGTTTAATATTAGAGTTATTCCTAATCTAACCTAAGTAATGAACACCATAATGGAGGCCTTACCCAAAGTTTGTTGATGTCTTTCTACTTCTATCAAAGGATGGTGGAGTAGATTTGTTTTTTCTTTGCTGAAATATTAAGATTTTCCACCTCTTAACATTAAATACTGTATCACAGATATAAGTAAATGTAAAGATGTTCTTACTAAGCAGTTTCCAGAAATGTATGTTCATTATCTGATCTCATTTGTAGGTTTCCTGCCTTTTCCTGGCAACGTACTTGACCAGACTCATTTCCCATACAGTGGCAAACTGCCATTCCCTTACATGGGCTCGGACCAAGATACCATATCAGATTACTGATGGCTGGAGGTGTCTTCTTCCTTGTGAGGTGGAAATTCTCATGAGTCCTTGTGGAAATCTCAGGGAAAAAGTGATGTTGAGACAGCTAAAGTGGCAGTGGTAACTTAAGAACAAAGTTGAGTGCATCTCATAGAAAGGAAGAGCACCATAACTTCTGCCTACAGTCCTCATTCTTCAGAGATGATAACACAGCAGCATTAGCAGGACATTCCTGCAGGATTTCCCTACCGTGTCATTCTGCCTGAACAGAATTTCTGTGGGACCCTGACTGACATTCACATGGACGTTAACCAATGTTCTCCTCACTACAGAAGTCCTGGCTACCTTTACATCCTCAGTGACAAGGAATTCTATAAGAATGAATTGCAAAGTTTACACAGAACAAGAAGGAGAAAACCAGAGAGAAATCTGCAAAACTGAAACTGTTACTAAGCTTCTATTTTGTAAAAAATAATAAATAAAACAGAAACAATCCCTTCTCAATCCACAACATGACACTCACTTCTCTGAGCAGAGCAGGGGCAGCAAGTCGAAATGCAACCCATGCACACCTCTGAAAGCACTTTGCATATATAATCCCTACTTTGAGTAGAAGGAACAAAACTGGACTCTTATTTTCAGAAGTCAAGTCCTTTGCATTAGCTGCAAGAAGATTCAAATGGAACAGGGATTTTGCAAGTAAAAATTGTGAAGATAGGAGATAAATATCAGACTTTAGGAAAGAATTCAGTAACAAATAGTCCATCCATAAGAATGTAAGGCTATAAATGAACACGCAAGTTTTCTGATACCACAGTTGCTTAATTATAAAATGCATAAGTGCAATAAAGAGCACGATTTGAATGTTAGCCCACATGGCACAAAGTACTTAAGATGATGGTATATTTGCAAACAGGACATTAGGTAGATTGGTACAATACAAAGCAATTCAATTAGAGACAGAGTGACCTTTTACTGCTTGTGCTCAAAAGCAGCAGAAGGAACCTCGCCTATAATGAACATTCAGCTATCTCTTCTTTGTTGCTGTTTTCTAGCATTATCTAAATGAACATATCTTTTCTATATTGCAAATGAATTTGGACGTCTGTAGCCTTTCAACAGGGAGATTTTCCTTTCTCAGCTCAATATTCTGAGTACTGTCAATGAGGTCATACATATGTTCTCAGTAATATAATGGTAGCTTCAGTTTAACCATCAAGATATTGATTTTACCCTTGGGAAACTACCAAGCTGGGCATCATTAAAATAACATTTGCCACTTCACAGTGATTGCAGTAATGCAATATCTCTGGTGCACCAGAGTACAGCATTCCCTTCTTGCTGTCCTTCCTGCAGTGAAAGTTATGCAGTAAGCAGTGCCTGCTACAGGTAACAACAGTGTTGCATGCACTACCTCACCTGGGCTCATTTGGAAATAAAATTACAACCTAGCTATGATGTGGTTTCTCCCAGAAACAAAGGAAAATTCATTAAAATAACATGCAAACTTCACCAAAGAAAAATAACTGTCATTTATGCATCAAAACTAATGAGTACCATGTGATAAAGATCTCAGTTTTATCTCTCTTCTATATGAAAAATTGCCATGACCCCTTCACATCATGCTGGTAAATTGGCTCAATAATGACTCAGAAAATGCCACCTGCACTTCCAACTCAGCAGCTGAGATTTACTACAAGTCCTTTAATTGGAAATACAATTTTTGAGCTAGACTTTCTTTTTTAAAAAAGTTATCGTTCTTGCATTTTAATACCTTGTACTTGCTTAATTTTAAAATGTAATGCTTGGCACATACACTATGTGATTCTGAGTAATATCCTCCAATACAACAAATACAGCCAAACATACAGCGTCAGGAAATGGTTTGTTGAGGGCAGGAACCAGTTCTAGTTAACATGGGAGAATGGCACCTCTCTGCAGTAGTCTTCAGGTACGCCTGCTTGACTCTAGAGGAGCTCTCACTGCTGTCAGTGAGACAACGAGAAGAAATTAGGGGATTTAATAGGAAAGTAAGGAGCAGGAGATGGGAAGTGATCACAGGGAGGGTCTGTGGTCAGTGTCACGTTCAGTCAGGCTATGCCAGGCACAAGGATTTTGGAGAATTTAATCAAGTGGCAGAAACACCGGACAGTTCGCCTGCTTGACTCTAGAGGAGCTCTCACTGCTGTCAGTGAGACAACGAGAAGAAATTAGGGGATTTAATAGGAAAGTAAGGAGCAGGAGATGGGAAGTGATCACAGGGAGGGTCTGTGGTCAGTGTCACGTTCAGTCAGGCTATGCCAGGCACAAGGATTTTGGAGAATTTAATCAAGTGGCAGAAACACCGGACAGTTAGTTAGTTGAAGAATACCTCTGATGAGCCACCCCAGCTGCACCTGGAGGTGCAGAAGGGATTAATGAGTGTCCCTG
>NW_010309876.1:22113-29308 GCF_000700745.2 Antrostomus carolinensis | reverse complement strand
GGAATGCAACTGAGTTAGGGGGTAACCCGTGAACTCACTTGTGTAGACTCACCAGGAAGACTGAAGGGAAAGCTCTCTGTCCTCCTGAAAATCCCCAGCTGAACATGGCACAGGGAGGGGGCAGAGCTTCTGCTAACTCTTCAGGTTAAGGAGACCATACATGTACATCATCTTGGGGTCGTTGTTGATAGGAATATTTCCATCCTACTCTTCACACAAGTGTGTTCAAAGCAGGAATAGCTAAACTTTTTTTACAATTAAGGCATTGCTAGCTTGTGAGGGACTGGAGGGTAGATTTTCAAGGGGGATAAAGGGTGCTATAGAGGGCACTTTTTCATGGGGTCCTCTGGACCTTGGTCTCTGAAGCCCTGCTGTGATGATTGCCCAGCCAGCATATGTGCTAGTTTGCTCCTGAGCTGCTTTGTATTGTGGACCAACTAACTCCTCTCAAGAGGAAACCTGGAACTTGCGGTCGAGGACTTTGCTCCAGGACCTGCTCCACACAGGCAACAAGGATGTGAGCTGTGCAAGGGTTCACCACTCAGCCCACCAGTCTTTCAACATTATCTGTGTAAGTCTTGGGCTCCCCCACATCCCATGGTGCAACTTCATGTAAATATGCAAGCAGTACTGAGTCTTTGGTGAGGAGGTCTTCTCTGGCCCACCTCTGCTGTACCATGTTCAATGTCCTTCAGGTCTGCAACTAGGGCTCTTTCTTGAGCCCAATAGACCAGGGAGCCCAGCTGCTATCTCCGTGTCCTCGATTCTTAATGCTAAGGTAGGAAGAACCAGAGGAAGAGCCACCTCACTATTAGATCTTCCTCCCTCATAACCCTAAGGAGATGGTGCTCCAAAGGGAAACCAAAGCTCAAAGAGCAGGTGAGAGCTGATGCTGCGTGAGTCATGCTTAGGGGTTATTTGTTGTTAGGGCAGTTATGTGTGCACATGTGGCAATAGGCACTTGCCTACCATCCAAGAGGAAGATCCATGGGTGGTCCTTGTGACTGAGCTTGTAGAAACAAGTTAGCACCCTCCTGCTATGGCCCGCTGGGTGCGGCATGGATGTGAAGCTTATCAGCAGCTCCTTCCCAAAAATAGGTAATCCTAACCATGCAGTGTGGACCATGTGGGTGCACAGACTCTGCAGAGTGGCATTGCAAACATCCATATTACCTGTGTGACCACAATGGAATTTTTCCATCCTTAAATCGATGGTTCTGTTAAATCTGACACCTTTTCTATGGGGGTGACTTTGAAGTGTGGTGATGTGGCTCCAAGAGGGCTCCCAGTTCTGAGCCAGGCACCAGCTAGAGATGGCTGTCCATTTTTCTGAAATTTATATCCGGGGTTGACAACCTCATATGGTTAGTCCCAACAGTGACAGACACTGATGTCCATACCTTCCCCATACAAGGGAAGGACCACCATAGGCTGCAATCAACAATGAGGTTGCTTAGCAGCTGGGGCTGCTTTGGGGAAAGTTAAAAGCAAGTGTGGTCTGTAGATCTAAGAGTCAGAGTTACAACCTATCTTGTGGTACCTCTCACCCAAACCTGCCCCATCTCAGCTGGGTTCCCTCACGCTGAACCCATCCCAGTGAAGGACTTCTGCCATCATGTGCCGAGAAGCTGTGGGTGCAAGTAGGGTGGGAACAGACTGGGGGTCAGCTTTAACAGAGAGTGACAATGAAGGTTGGCTGCCTTTTTTTGTGTATGTGCTCTGTTGTGGCTCTATGCAGAGTGTGGCACAGATGATAAGGAACGAATCTACAGGGGCACATGGGTGACTGACTATAAAGACCTGGGACCTGAATATGAAGCTCTGGGATGGGCACCATGACAAGGTTTGTTCTGAGTTTTACTGCAGTCAGTTTGCTCCAGGGGGGCTGATCATAAAGAATGTGAGCATGAGTCATCCCTCACCAGCTGATTGGAGGCCCCAGGCTCCCTTCATGGATCATAAAGGCTGCATAGATGTAGCCTAAATTTCTCTGTAAGAATCAGAACTCAACTGTCAGGCACCACTATTACTCACAACTTGTCATCTGATAGGGCACATTCCTCTGAATCTGATTTTCCAATAAAAGTTTCTAAATCTGTGCATATTTTTTTTTTTTTTGCTGGTGGGTAGACATCCAAATGATAGTGCTCTCCAGGGAGAAACTCATGACTAAGTCTTCCTGGAATTTACAAAATTTACATCCTCCTACTTACTCCATTTTGTAGCTCATCGTCACACACATACTGTGAGCCTACTGAACACAGAGGATAAGTGGAAAGGAGAAAGAGAGACTGGTCGCCATATCACCTGCTTTCACCTGCTGCTGAGCACCTCCACAGAAAGGCCTAAAAAGAGGACATGCTCCCACCTGGAGTTCTGCCAGGGTCCAGGCTGGAACACCCCATCACAATCAGGAGCCTGTAGCTGGCTAGGTCAGCTGCTGCCCACACAAATATCCTCATCTCTGGATTCTCGGAAAGAGAGGCTCTGCCATCAACATCTTGGCTTGTCCCTTTGCAAGATGGGAATGACACTTTTTCTCCATCATATTTACTTGAATGAAGAGTTTAGACTGCTAAAATCAGGACAGTGTTCACAAGCCAATAAATCATCAATTTTCCCTGAAAAACTTTAATAAAAAAACCCTCCCTGCCAACACTACTATAGCTCAACATCAGATCAATAGTGTAAAATAATCCCTCCGCATTCATGTTTCTCCATTAAATATGAGTTTGACTAGTTCCCATTTTGTAGCAAAAATGCACACCGAGGTAACATCTATTTGATTTATATTGGTCTGAACTGCCCTATAAATTTTTAGGGAAAGGCCATGTTTGTAACATCATTACAGGCAGGCAGAGGGAGATGAGAGGCAGAACATAGCTAAAAAAGTGTCTGCGGATTTACTGTACCAAAAATACTGGAAGTGACGTTCTGATCTTCTAGGTTCACTGGAGCAGAAAGGGAAGTCTCAGGAGTGTTTGAATGAAAAGAAATTAAGACTGTGGATTTTTTAACAAAGGCTTCCTTATGTCATCTGTTAATTAATAATCAATGTTACCTCGGTGTTAATAAAAGCAAACAAAAGACAAAAAGCTTTGAAAAGGCTGCCTTGAAATCCTGTCACTCCCATCTGTTCATACTGAGCTTTTTTTTTGCTTTACATGATCTCACCATTTCATTACCTCTTCACTCATCCTCGTCTCCCTAACCTGCAGGGTTTTCTAACCTATATTTCTGATGAAAAAGAAACAGAAATAGAAAGGAAAGGCTTTTGCTACTGATTAGGGCAGAGCGTCTCTCAGTCACTGGGATCCTGATCTTCAAGCAGGATCTGTAACTACCATGCCAGTGGCAATGATGAGAAGGGTGAGAAGAGCCATCCTTGTGTGTGGGCTGGGGACCCCACAGTACTCAGTGTCTGTAGAGTGCTGTGCACCACTGTCATGTCTGTAGCGCTGCAAGTGCTCAGAGCAGATAGTATCACAGTGCAATCAACCTTTCTTCATTATGGTCTCTGTAACTCCATAGGTGTTGAAGAGTCACCTCTTAACAGAAGACTAAATACTGTGTTTCATTCTTACTTTACAACCTCAAGTCTGAGCAACTGCATGTCAGTCCTCACAAGGATGGCTCACATGTGGAGGCTTCACAGAAATGCCACTGTAATCTAAAGCAAAAGAAATGTTGTGGTTCTCACTGCCACTCCATCTCCCTGTGAAGTCAGGCCTGTTGACATGCAAAAGCAAACATAAATGACATACACTTGCTAGTTATTCCTGTGTTCACTTTTCGTTTTGTTGGAAGTACTCTTACAGTACTACATTTTTACTTTCAATAATGTTTGATGCCAAATCTGATATGGACCTATGGTATGACTTGTGTAATTTATAATTCATCTTTCTTCAGACAATGACATTAATATTTCATCTCTTCATTGCAGCAGAACATATTATACTTACGTTTTCAAACACTTAAATGACCTTTCACTTTTGTCTTGAAAATATTTTTAAATTAAGCTAGAGTTTTTGCTGGGACATTAACTTTCAATCTAAACTCGTATCTAAGACCAACTGCAACCTTTTCATGATGAATATAATTCGGTTCCTCCTTTTCCAGGTAAACTTCACCCAGAATCCTTTTGGTCTCCAATAGTGAAAAAATGCTGAGTGAAAAAAGCCCTAAGTGTCTGAGATGGGTCTCCTACTCACTCAGCCCTCTAATGGTTAAGTAGAGGTAGTTATTCAGTATTGCTAACTTCATCCTTTTGGGGTTTTTCCATCCCCTCAGACACATGATACACTCTGTCTTTCATTTTTCTGATGCAATTCAACCTACATTATTGAAACACTCCATTGTTGATTTACTAATTAGCCTGTATTACCAGAATTGGTCTGACCTTATCTACCTTCAGTACTGTTCTTCCTGGCTCTGTTCCTCCAGAGCATTCTCATCTATTCCCATGTAAAATGCACATTCAGGAGCTTGTTTGGGTTATGAGTTAGAAGATAAACCCAGATACAGTCTGCAACTGTAGCTGGAAGGCTCCTGAGGTTTAGCTGTTATCTCCAATATTCTTTACAGTAATTGTTATTTCTTTACAGGGTAGACTGAGGGATCAATATCTAAAAGCAGTAGAGGTATTATTATAATCCCGACTATAGACAATAGAGAATATTTTACAGGCATAGAAGTGCATGCGCCGAATATCAGAATGCTTTTTCTTGCTGTTAAGTAGAGGGGGAGTGTCAAGAGTTTCCAGCATGAAAGGAACAGTCTCCAGAGGCTGAGTAAGGTTTGTTCCACCATGTACTTATTGCTTAGACAAAAACAATGGAGGTTGGTGGGAAGCTGTTGTCCCATCTTCTCCTTCCTAAGCAGCTATGCCAACAATGCCATGACATAAATAAGCAAAATAACATTAACTTAAACCAAACACTAACCAAGAAAATCTTTCTGTTGGACTAAGTGGCTGCATGTTGCAGTCTCCCACAAATTTGCTTATCTGCTCACCAGACTTCGGTGGCGCGTAGGAAGCCTGACCAAGGGGGCTGATTCACTAGCAACCAGAAAGATTACACCAGATTACAGTCAAGTTTATCTGAAAGGCTAGTTCTGCTGTCAGAAGCTGAGGAGGTCAGCCCAACAAGAAAATGGGTTCTATCACAGAGTGTGCAGAGCACAAGGGAGATGACTGGTACCTGGGGTTTCATACAGATGAAAGAGCTGAAGTGTTTCTCTGAGAGGCTCTGTTGAGTTGTTGGTTCCAGAGAACTTGTCTGATCTCTTCAGACCCCTGAGCCTGCTGCCTTCAGTAGAGCAGCAGCACCCTACAACACAAGGGCTTAAGCACAAATAATTATACTTTGTTAAATAGTTATTCATACCCTGCACTTTGGGAATGTCACACCACACGTGCACGGCAGATTGGCAGCCTTAATGTTTTGCTACCCAAATGAAATGTAGAAATGAAATGTAGGAGGAATTCCCTGCATTACATGAACGTGACTACATCACTCTAATCACAACATGATTTTTCACAGAGATTTGGGAAAGAATTTCTGTAAAACATCTTTTTGCCCTGGAAATGGAACAATTTCCCACAAACTGGGAAGCACTTCTTACGGAAGGCTCTCTGCCTTTTTTTCCCTCCCATGTCAGACTGATGCACTTCATACTGTTTTTTTAATTATGCTTAGCATATTTTTAAGCACAATGCATAGCACTTCTAGCAGAACACTGTGGATAACCTGCTGTGTAATGTTGTCTCCTACATTTGTAATATAGACTGTACAGACAGCTGGTACATGGACTATACTGTAGGCAAAGAGGCAAAACATTTTTATTGTGAGGCATTGTTAAATTATTGACAACACAGAATTGCCCTGTTATGAGCAGGTTGAAGCATATTGTAGTGTTTGGAATAACACCTGCAATTTTCCGTGTAGATTTTGTCCTAAGAGAAGATGGTGCAGTCATTATTCATTCTCTTTATAAAGCTATAGTAATTTGGCACTCAGTCTCTCGATTGAGGGAGAAGAAGAGGACTGTGGTCTTTATTCAGGCATAGCCATTTTTCAGGAAAATACAGCTGACAATGACAGAAGACTTCCCAATAGAGTACACAAATCAGGGACAGAAAAAACAAAAAAGCTCCAAAGTGCTCCAAACAGTGCAAGCAACCCTGCTCAAACAAAGAAAATGGTTCTTGTGGTAGCAACCAGTTTCCTGTTCCCAAGCAGATGCTTTTGAAAAGGGATGGATGCACCAATTCTTTTGGCAAAACAATTTTCCTTTAATTGTTCTGGAACAACTAGAAAATTGCAAGAGGCTGGCTAAAAAAAGAAGGTAAAATTGAGAACTAGCTATAGTATTAGCATGATGAGAAAGACCATCACCTGCATCAGCAGCATCCAGCAGTGGCAGACTAGTAGGCTCTATCCAAAATCTTAGAAATGCTCAAAAAACTTACTCAGCTCTCCACAGACATAAACCAACAATCTATCTTTTCAGTGGGAGTACTCACAAAGAGAGAGAACAAGAGGCTGATCAAATCGTAACGCATGAAAAAGTATTGACTTGAGCAAGGAGCAGCTCATAAACGGTGAAGCAGTTTGGGCAAGATCCATAATCACAATGAAAGGCAACAGCATTCAAAGGAGAATGACCCAAGCAGCCATGAGACTGATAGTCTTGGGCAAGGTTAATGGGCAGTCTTCCACTTGAAGACAGAACAAGAATGGGACAGGCAAAGGGCTGCTGCATATGCTGGTGGCATAAACAGGGAAAGCGTGCCCAAATACAGAGGAGACAAACTACAGAATAAACTTTGAATGCCATGGTGAAAAAAATGTACAAACAAGGGAAACAAAGGAAAAAGAATCACAGAAATAAGAAGTTATCCAGGGGGTGAGTACTTGCACATTCATCAGCTCAGTGCAGCACAAAGCAGCAAAGGAAACCAGCAGCCAGAACACACAAATGGACAGATGTCTGTAAAGCTCGATGGAGTACTAGATGCAAGAGAAGGGTTGAAGCCAGGAATAAGCTAGAAGCCAAAAGCCAACTAGACACTGGGACATGGTTCCAGGTTTTGTGTTTCAAAGGCACCCTGAACCTTTTGCAAGGAAAGAAAGTGAAACTGCAACAAAACAAAGCAAATTAAAATCATATGATGGCATGCTCACAAAACCAG